>NW_027362765.1:346049838-346067338 GCF_046119375.1 Phyllobates terribilis | reverse complement strand
GTATATTGCTCTATTAATCATGGCCTGTAGTGGGGGATACAGGGAGTGTTGTGCAGCCCCCTCTCTGTATATGGGGCTCTGTACGTTTGCTGCTTATTTCACAGAATTCTATAATTACCCTGTATAGAAACCTATGTGAAGCTTGCTGTATACTCCATGGTGAGTCGTCATATCCCTGTATATATTGTACCTTATAACCCTAGAATATAGTGACCAGCTTCAAGTGGTATATAGTGCAGTGTGTATAGAAGTAGAAGTAGTAGAAGTGGTGCACACTGTGCGGCAGATGCCGCCTCTGTATTCTGTGCTGTGCACACTGTGCGGCGGGGTCGCCCCTGTATTCTGTGCTGTGCACACCGTGCGGCAGATGCCGCCTCTGTATTCTGTGCTGTGCACACCGTGCGGCGGGGTCGCTGGCTGGGGGTCTCGCTGCAGTTTGCTGACTCCGCTCCCTGCTCTCTCCGCAGGTAATGACTCCAGCGCTGAGAGCTTCTTACTGCACAACGCTCTGGCCCGGAAACCCAAGCGGATCCGAACCGCCTTCTCCCCGTCCCAGCTGCTGCGGCTGGAGCACGCCTTCGAGAAGAACCACTACGTGGTGGGCGCGGAGAGGAAGCAGCTGGCGCACAGCCTGAGCCTGACCGAGACACAGGTACCGACCCTCAGGGCACATGGCCTGGCGCTGCCCCTCTAGCCCTGGGCCTGGCTCTGCCCCTCTAGCCCTGGGCACCTGGGCCTGGCGCTGCCCCTCTAGCCCTGGGCCTGGCTCTGCCCCTCTAGCCCTGGGCACCTGGGCCTGGCGCTGCCCCTCTAGCCCTGGGCCTGGCTCTGCCCCTCTAGCCCTGGGCACCTGGGCCTGGCTCTGCCCCTCTAGCCCTGGGCACCTGGGCCTGGCGCTGCCCCTCTAGCCCTGGGCCTGGCTCTGCCCCTCTAGCCCTGGGCACCTGGGCCTGGCGCTGCCCCTCTAGCCCTGGGCCTGGCTCTGCCCCTCTAGCCCTGGGCACCTGGGCCTGGCGCTGCCCCTCTAGCCCTGGGCACATGGCCTGGCGCTGCCCCTCTAGCCCTGGGCACATGGCCTGGCTCTGCCCCTCTAGCCCTGGGCCTGGCGCTGCCCCTCTAGCCCTGGGCACATGGCCTGGCGCTGCCCCTCTAGCCCTGGGCACCTGGGCCTGGCTCTGCCCCTCTAGCCCTGGGCCTGGCGCTGCCCCTCTAGCCCTGGGCACATGGCCTGGCGCTGCCCCTCTAGCCCTGGGCACATGGCCTGGCGCTGCCCCTCTAGCCCTGGGCCTGGCGCTGCCCCTCTAGCCCTGGGCACATGGCCTGGCGCTGCCCCTCTAGCCCTGGGCCTGGCTCTGCCCCTCTAGCCCTGGGCACCTGGGCCTGGCTCTGCCCCTCTAGCCCTGGGCACCTGAGCCTGGCTCTGCCCCTCTAGCCCTGGGCACCTGGGCCTGGCTCTGCCCCTCTAGCCCTGGGCACCTGAGCCTGGCTCTGCCCCTCTAGCCCTGAGCCTGGCTCTGCCCCTCTAGCCCTGGGCCTGGCGCTGCCCCTCTAGCCCTGGGCACATGGCCTGGCGCTGCCCCTCTAGCCCTGGGCACATGGCCTGGCTCTGCCCCTCTAGCCCTGGGCCTGGCGCTGCCCCTCTAGCCCTGGGCACATGGCCTGGCGCTGCCCCTCTAGCCCTGGGCACCTGGGCCTGGCTCTGCCCCTCTAGCCCTGGGCCTGGCGCTGCCCCTCTAGCCCTGGGCACATGGCCTGGCGCTGCCCCTCTAGCCCTGGGCACATGGCCTGGCGCTGCCCCTCTAGCCCTGGGCCTGGCGCTGCCCCTCTAGCCCTGGGCACATGGCCTGGCGCTGCCCCTCTAGCCCTGGGCCTGGCTCTGCCCCTCTAGCCCTGGGCACCTGGGCCTGGCTCTGCCCCTCTAGCCCTGGGCACCTGAGCCTGGCTCTGCCCCTCTAGCCCTGGGCACCTGGGCCTGGCTCTGCCCCTCTAGCCCTGGGCACCTGAGCCTGGCTCTGCCCCTCTAGCCCTGAGCCTGGCTCTGCCCCTCTAGCCCTGGGCCTGGCGCTGCCCCTCTAGCCCTGGGCACATGGCCTGGCGCTGCCACTCTAGCCCTGGGCACATGGCCTGGCGCTGCCCCTCTAGCCCTGGGCCCGGCTCTGCCCCTCTAGCCCTGGGCACCTGGGCCTGTCTCTGCCCCTCTAGCCCTGGGCACCTGGGCCTGGCTCTGCCCCTCTAGCCCTGGGCACCTGAGCCTGGCTCTGCCCCTCTAGCCCTGAGCCTGGCGCTGCCCCTCTAGCCCTGGGCCTGGCGCTGCCCCTCTAGCCCTGGGCACCTGGGCCTGGCGCTGCCCCTCTAGCCCTGGGCACATGGCCTGGCGCTGCCCCTCTAGCCCTGGGCCTGGCTCTGCCCCTCTAGCCCTGGGCACCTGGGCCTGGCTCTGCCCCTCTAGCCCTGGGCACCTGGGCCTGCCTCTGCCCCTCTAGCCCTGAGCCTGGCGCTGCCCCTCTAGCCCTGGGCCTGGCGCTGCCCCTCTAGCCCTGGGCACCTGGGCCTGGCGCTGCCCCTCTAGCCCTGGGCACCTGGGCCTGGCGCTGCCCCTCTAGCCCTGGGCACCTGGGCCTGGCACTGCCCCTCTAGCCCTGGGCACCTGGGCCTGGCTCTGCCCCTCTAGCCCTGGGCACCTGGGCCTGGCGCTGCCCCTCTAGCCCTGGGCACCTGGGCCTGGCGCTGCCCCTCTAGCCCTGGGCACCTGGGCCTGGCGCTGCCCCTCTAGCCCTGGGCACCTGGGCCTGGCGCTGCCCCTCTAGCCCTGGGCACCTGGGCCTGGCGCTGCCCCTCTAGCCCTGGGCACCTGGGCCTGGCGCTGCCCCTCTAGCCCTGGGCAGATCTCTACTAGGCCCATCTTTCCCCTGTGGTGCCCGCTCGGCCCGGGCTGTTAATCTTCGTTGTCGGAGCCGCTAATTGCTGTAATGAGTTGACTTTCAGGTCGCGCTCGTTCATTACCGCATTGTGTGTTGTGGACGTGATAAACGAGCGGTGACGTCCTGTCTGTTCTCCTCCTGACGAGAGGCCGCGTTATTACAGACTACAAGTGATTATAGGGGCGGGAGGATGAGCTGTGAGAGCGGGGCGGTGAGTGCGGGGCGGTGAGTGCGGGGCGGTGAGTGCGGGGATAGGAAGCAACCTGGGATTCTGCAGAAGTTTAGTGAACTTGGAAGCTGAGTATAGGGGGCTACAGAGGAGGTGCAGTGAGTATAGGGGGCTACAGAGGAGGTGCAGTGAGTATAGGGGGCTACAGAGGAGGTGCAGTGAGTATAGGGGGCTACAGAGGAGGTGCAGTGAGTATAGGGGGCTACAGAGGAGGTGCAGTGAGTATAGGGGGCTACAGAGGAGGTGCAGTGAGTATAGGGGGCTACAGAGGAGGTGCAGTGAGTATAGGGGGCTACAGAGGAGGTGCAGTGAGTATAGGGGGCTACAGAGGAGGTGCAGTGAGTATAGGGGGCTACAGAGGAGGTGCAGTGAGTATAGGGGGCTACAGAGGAGGTGCAGTGAGTATAGGGGGCTACAGAGGAGGTGCAGTGAGTATAGGGGGCTACAGAGGAGGTGCAGTGAGTATAGGGGGCTACAGAGGAGGTGCAGTGAGTATAGGGGGCTACAGAGGAGGTGCAGTGAGTATAGGGGGCTACAGAGGAGGTGCAGTGAGTATAGGGTGCTACAGAGGAGGTGCAGTGAGTATAGGGGGCTACAGAGGAGGTGCAGTGAGTATAGGGGGTGTGAAGGAGGTGCAGTGAGTATGCGGGGTGTGTAGGAGGTGCAGTGAGTATAGGGGGTGTGCAGGGAGGTGCAGTGAGTATAGGAGGTGCAGTGAATATATGGGGTGTGCGGGAGGTGCAGTGAGTATAGGAGGTGCAGTGAGTATAGGAGGTGCAGTGAGTATAGAGGGTGTGAAGCAGGTGCAGTGAGTATAGGAGGTGCAGTGAGTATACGGGTTGTGCAGGAGGTGCAGTGAGTATAGGGGGTGTGCAGGGAGGTGCAGTGAGTATAGGAGGTGCAGTGAGTATAGGGGTGTGAAGCAGGTGCAGTGAGTATAGGGGGTGTGCAGGGAGGCTGTAGAGGCAGTGAGGGGGCGATATTTAGTGGCTGAGGAAAGTGAAAGTGTGTGATCGGCGCTTGCGATAATTGCAGGATCGTTTCTCTAGGAATTGATCGTTATTAGGAGCCGGAGGTGATGAGGGAGAATTCACACTTGTCACTAATCTAATTGACTGTGTGACTCTGCGGGGGAGAGAGGCTGAGGGGGCTGCACCAGGCTGACGTCCTCTGTGCTGCTGTCACATGCATAATCGCAAGGGGAGGCCCGGCCAGTAGTAAGGATGATGGGGGTGGTGGGAATGATGGGGGCGGTGGTGCACTCCGCGCTCCGGAATCCCCGCCTGATACTTTGTGTCTGGGGAAGAAAAGAGGCTGAAACTGGATCTACAGCCGAAGTCCGATCCCAGCAAAGGGGATCTAGTAAGAAGGGAGATCTGGAAGTGATCCTGGGAGAGGGGATCCTGGAGACACACATTAATAAGGAAGGAAATAATAGAATATATATTTCTACAGGAAGTATTAATGTAAATAAATAATTATATACAGAAAGTATTAATATAAATATATACAGGAAGTACTGTAAATAAATAATTATATACAGGAAGGGATTAATTTAAATTATATACAGGACGTTATTAATGTAAATAAATAATTATATACAGGAAGTGATTCATGCAAATATATACAGGAAGTATTAATATAAATTATATACAGGACGTGATTAATGCACATAAATAATAATATACAGGAAGTATTAATGTAAATAAATAATTATATATAGAAAGGAATTAATGTAAATTATATATAGGAAATATTGTAAATAATTATATACAGAAAGTTATTAATGTAAATAATTATATACAGGAAGTGATACATTATTATTATTATTATTTATTATAGCGCCATTAATTCCATGGCACTCCACATTTATATAAATAATTATATATAGGAAGTGATTAATGCAAATATATAGTTATATAGAGGAAGTGGTTAATGTAAATAAATATATACAGGAAGTTAATAACGATGTACACATAGGATGATACAATATATAATTATACATGGGGTGTCCAGGAAATAATGATGGGAGATGAGGTCCTTCTACAGGAGGGTGAATAATTGAGCAACAAATATTAATAATTATACAGGAAGGAAATATTAGGAATGTATATATTATTGATACAATATATAATTATATAGGGGTTATTAATAGTTATATATAATGGATGATACAATATATAGCTATATATGGGGTTATTAATAGTTATATATATAATGTATGTAATAACATACATAATTATATATGGGGTTATTAATTGGGATGTATATAATACAATATATAATTATGTATGGAGTTATTAAATAATGCATGATACAATGTAATGGATGATACAATATATAATTATATGGGGTTATTAATCGTGATATAACTATAAATTGTATCATCCATTATATATATAATCTATGTCTGGCTATTTATTGTTATATATATAATGTATGATACAATACACAATTATATATGGGGTTATAAATCGTGATGTATATAATGGATGTTGCAGTAAGAAATATATATACATTTTTTTAAGTGGTTGTACCTGTTTTTTTATACCACTGTTTTCCTACAATGGATGACGCAATATATAATTATATTGGGGTTATTAATAGTGATGTATATAATGGATGATACAATATATAGTTATATAGGGGGTATTAATAGTGATGTATATAATGGATGATACAATATATAGTTATATAGGGGGTATTAATAGTGATGTATATAATGGATGATACAATATATAGTTATATAGGGGGTATTAATAGTGATGTATATAATGGATGATACAATATATAGTTATATAGGGGGTATTAATAGTGATGTATATAATGGATGATACAATATATAGTTATATAGGGGGTATTAATAGTGATGTATATAATGGATGATACAATATATAGTTATATAGAGGGTATTAATAGTGATGTATATAATGGATGATACAATATATAGTTATATAGGGGGTATTAATAGTGATGTATATAATGGATGATACAATATATAGTTATATAGGGGGTATAAATAGTGATGTATATAATGGATGATACAATATATAGTTATATAGGGGGTATTAATAGTGATGTATATAATGGATGATACAATATATAGTTATATAGGGGGTATTAATAGTGATGTATATAATGGATGATACAATATATAGTTATATAGGGGGTATTAATAGTGATGTATATAATGGATGATACAATATATAGTTATATAGGGGGTATTAATAGTGATGTATATAATGGATGATACAATATATAGTTATATAGGGGGTATTAATAGTGATGTATATAATGGATGATACAATATATAGTTATATAGGGGGTATAAATAGTGATGTATATAATGGATGATACAATATATAGTTATATAGGGGGTATTAATAGTGATGTATATAATGGATGATACAATATATAGTTATATAGGGGGTATTAATAGTGATGTATATAATGGATGATACAATATATAGTTATATAGGGGGTATTAATAGTGATGTATATAATGGATGATACAATATATAGTTATATAGGGGGTATTAATAGTGATGTATATAATGGATGATACAATATATAGTTATATAGGGGGTATAAATAGTGATGTATATAATGGATGATACAATATATAGTTATATAGGGGGTATTAAAAGTGATGTATATAATGGATGATACAATATATAGTTATATAGGGGGTATAAATAGTGATGTATATAATGGATGATACAATATATAGTTATATAGGGGGTATTAATAGTGATGTATATAATGGATGATACAATATATAGTTATATAGGGGGTATAAATAGTGATGTATATAATGGATGATACAATATATAGTTATATAGGGGGTATAAATAGTGATGTATATAATGGATGATACAATATATAGTTATATAGGGGGTATTAATAGTGATGTATATAATGGATGATACAATATATAGTTATATAGGGGGTATTAATAGTGATGTATATAATGGATGATACAATATATAGTTATATAGGGGGTATTAATAGTGATGTATATAATGGATGATACAATATATAGTTATATAGGGGGTATAAATAGTGATGTATATAATGGATGATACAATATATAGTTATATAGGGGGTATTAATAGTGATGTATATAATGGATGATACAATATATAGTTATATAGGGGGTATAAATAGTGATGTATATAATGGATGATACAATATATAGTTATATAGGGGGTATTAATAGTGATGTATATAATGGATGATACAATATATAGTTATATAGGGGGTATTAATAGTGATGTATATAATGGATGATACAATATATAGTTATATAGGGGGTATTAATAGTGATGTATATAATGGATGATACAATATATAGTTATATAGGGGGTATTAATAGTGATGTATATAATGGATGATACAATATATAGTTATATAGGGGGTATTAATAGTGATGTATATAATGGATGACACAATATATAGTTATATAGGGGGTATAAATAGTGATGTATATAATGGATGATACAATATATAGTTATATAGGGGGTATAAATAGTGATGTATATAATGGATGACACAATATATGATTCTATAGAACTGTCCTAATCCTACAGCCTAGTGACGATCTATAATAGCAGTGCTCTGTGGTCGGCGCTCGGTTGATTATTCCCCCTTTCCTGCAGATACAATGTGGCTGTCTATATTTCCAGTTCTGCGGGATCTGTCGGATCGTCTTCCTATCGGCCTCCTGTTCTCAGGTCACACTGTGCGGATCTTTTACGGTTTTCCAGGATGTTTTCGGTTTCCCTCTTTCGATCTTCTGGATCTGCTCGGACTCGATCTGTATTTTGTCTGGTTTCTGTTTTTCTTTTCTGTTGAATCTTTTATATTTTATCTTCTTTTTCTGCCTTTAGATTTTCTAATATTCTTTAAACTCGGAGGAAAAAGTGTAAATCGCGAATTCTGCCCCGATGTGCGAGCGATGTGCGATGTGCGAGCGATGAGCTCCTCGTCCACTGACTGTCCGCGGCTGTTCTTAGCGGTTGTCAGGTTAACAGTTTTCAGGAGTCACTCTATTTGTAAAGTTACTAGTTGGTGTCAGTTCTCCTGGTTGTCGGTAGTCAGTCAGTTCTCCTGGCTGTCGGTAGTCAGTCAATTCTCCTGGCTGTCGGTAGTCAGTTCTCCTGGTTGTCGGTAGTCAGTCAGTTCTCCTGGTTGTCAGTAGTCAGTTCTCCTGGTTGTCGGTAGTCAGTCAGTTCTCCTGGTTGTCGATAGTCAGTCAGTTCTCCTGGTTGTCGGTAGTCAGTTCTCCTGGTTGTCGGTAGTCAGTTCTCCTGGTTGTCGGTAGTCAGTTCTCCTGGTTGTCGGTAGTCAGTTCTCTTGGTTGTCGGTAGTCAGTTCTCCTGGTTGTCAGTTGTCGGGTCCGCTCACTTTTGCAGAGATTAGTGTGAGAAATCATCTGAGATTTTGCAGTTTCTCACAATCGGTAATGAGTAAAAAGAGGATCTGAGACCCCAGAGACCGAGGCCGGAGGGGCGACGTCTACTGACTATGGGGGCTTATATCCGTGCAGTACGAGGCAGCTGTATACACTCGGGGTGATGCGGGAGAGTCGCAGCTGTATACACTCGGGGTGATGCGGGAGAGTCGCAGCTGTATATACTCGGGGTGATGCGGGAGAGTCGCAGCTGTATATACTCGGGGTGATGCGGGAGAGTCGCAGCTGTATATACTCGGGGTGATGCGGGAGAGTCGCAGCTGTATATACTCGGGGTGATGCGGGAGAGTCGCAGCTGTATACACTCGGGGTGATGCGGGAGAGTCGCAGCTGTATACACTCGGGGTGATGCGGGAAAGTCGCAGCTGTATACACTCGGGGTGATGCGGGAGAGTCGCAGCTGTATACACTCGGGGTGATGCGGGAGAGTCGCAGCTGTATACACTCGGGGTGATGCGGGAAAGTCGCAGCTGTATATACTCGGGGTGATGCGGGAGAGTCGCAGCTGTATATACTCGGGGTGATGCGGGAGAGTCGCAGCTGTATACACTCGGGGTGATGCGGGAAAGTCGCAGCTGTATATACTCGGGGTGATGCGGGAGAGTCGCAGCTGTATATACTCGGGGTGATGCGGGAAAGTCGCAGCTGTATATACTCGGGGTGATGCGGGAGAGTCGCAGCTGTATATACTCGGGGTGATGCGGGAGAGTCGCAGCTGTATACACTCGGGGTGATGCGGGAAAGTCGCAGCTGTATACACTCGGGGTGATGCGGGAGAGTCGCAGCTGTATATACTCGAGGTGATGCGGGAGAGTCGCAGCTGTATATACTGGGGGTGATGCGGGAAAGTCGCAGCTGTATACACTCGGGGTGATGCGGGAGAGTCGCAGCTGTATATACTCGGGGTGATGCGGGAGAGTCGCAGCTGTATATACTCGGGGTGATGCGGGAGAGTCGCAGCTGTATACACTCGGGGTGATGCGGGAGAGTCGCAGCTGTATATACTCGGGGTGATGCGGGAGAGTCGCAGCTGTATATACTCGGGGTGATGCGGGAGAGTCGCAGCTGTATATACTCGGGGTGATGCGGGAGAGTCGCAGCTGTATATACTCGGGGTGATGCGGGAAAGTCGCAGCTGTATACACTCGGGGTGATGCGGGAGAGTCGCAGCTGTATATACTCGGGGTGATGCGGGAGAGTCGCAGCTGTATATACTCGGGGTGATGCGGGAGAGTCGCAGCTGTATATACTCGGGGTGATGCGGGAGAGTCGCAGCTGTATACACTCGGGGTGATGCGGGAGAGTCGCAGCTGTATATACTCGGGGTGATGCGGGAGAGTCGCAGCTGTATACACTCGGGGTGATGCGGGAGAGTCGCAGCTGTATATACTGGGGGTGATGCGGGAGAGTCGCAGCTGTATACACTCGGGGTGATGCGGGAAAGTCGCAGCTGTATACACTCGGGGTGATGCGGGAGAGTCGCAGCTGTATATACTGGGGGTGATGCGGGAGAGTCGCAGCTGTATATACTGGGGGTGATGCGGGAGAGTCGCAGCTGTATATACTCGGGGTGATGCGGGAGAGTCGCAGCTGTATATACTCGGGGTGATGCGGGAGAGTCGCAGCTGTATACACTCGGGGTGATGCGGGAGAGTCGCAGCTGTATATACTGGGGGTGATGCGGGAGAGTCGCAGCTGTATATACTCGGGGTGATGCGGGAGAGTCGCAGCTGTATACACTCGGGGTGATGCGGGAGAGTCGCAGCTGTATATACTCGGGGTGATGCGGGAGAGTCGCAGCTGTATACACTCGGGGTGATGCGGGAGAGTCGCAGCTGTATATACTCGGGGTGATGCGGGAGAGTCGCAGCTGTATGTGTGCAGAACGTAGTGTTGCGGTCGCACGGATTTATATCGCTGGTCGGCACAGACGCGGGCTGTATACAGGGTTGCATTCAGTCAGTGCGGTATTTATATGTTTGTAAGATGTGATTGGATTTTTGCACTAATTTTGCGCCTTTTGTTTCGCAGGTAAAAGTTTGGTTCCAGAATCGGAGAACGAAGTTTAAAAGGCAAAAGTTGGAGGAAGAAGGTTCCGACTCCTCTCAGAAGAAGAAGGGGACCCACCACATCAACCGCTGGAGGATCGCCACCAAGCAGGCCAGCCCCGAGGAGATCGACGTCACATCGGACGATTAACAGCAGCGACAATTAGCACTTTTCATGGACACTTTTGTACCCAGGCCGCAGGGCCCCCGGGATTATCTCTGCTCGGGGGCCCCCGGGATGATCTCTGCTCGGGGGTCCCCGGGATGATCTCTGCTCGGGGGTCCCCGGGATGATCTCTGCTCGGGGGTCCCCGGGATGATCTCTGCTCCGGGGTCCCAGGACACGATCCGCGGGCAGAGGAGCCTCCTGCGGAGATTGTGGTGGATGCGGATCCTTTCCGGACTCTGCAGCCAGAACCGCCGGAGAAACGCGTAAGGACGCAGCGACTGGCAGCGATTAGCGGATTGTACAGACCTCTGTGTGTTGTGGTGACTCGTAGGATTCCTTATACTTCCGAGAAGTACGATGTCAAGATTGTCAATAAAGAGTTCTCATTATCCAGATCCCGCTCCTGCACTCGCCGATGTGTGCCCCGATGTGGGCGGCCGACCAGTGTCTGCCCCGATGTGGGCGGCCGACCAGTGTCTGTGTCGCACCTGGCCCCTGACATGAGAGCGCTGCTGGCTTATTTGCGCCTTATTAGCGCATTACTCGATGGGGTCCGCCGATGGGGTCCCGATCTCTCGTCTCCTATAAAGGCTCCCGTGCAGATCAGTTGAGGCGATCACCCGGCGGCGATGTGTGGGGGGCTGATCCCTAATCCGGGGTCCTGGCGCAGACTGTCTGCAGGTGGCGCAGAGTCCGGAGCTGTCGCACGTTTGTCGCAGGGGGGGGGGGGGATTAGCGCCTTCTCCCTATTAGCTGCAGAAGCTTCATTACTGCCAGGCTTTGAATGCGGGGGGATTAGAGGGGCTCAGAGGGGCCGCCGAGGCTCGATGCTAATGAGGTGAGTGGCCTTTGTGTCGCGCACGGCTCCATTATCCGCCCGGCCCCGCCGCTCTGCTGCCGCTGATAATGGCCCCGCCGCCGCCGCCTGCGACTTTCATCTCCCAGATAAAGCGGCTCCTGCGCCGGCAGCTGGGGGTCCCGGAGCCGGGGGCCACAGGAGGACTGTCACGGCTCTGCGCGCTCACACGTTGTCGCAGGTATCGGGGACTCATCGGGAAATGTCGCTGAAAAAAACGTCGGCAGCTGCGATCCCAGACTCGCAGACAGGGGGCAGCCTCGGCCACATGCGACTGATCTGCTGCGAGTGCGACCACTGCCGCATCTGTCGCTTCCCAGCACCTCCGCCTTATGTGAGGAAACATTCTCTGCGACACTTTCTTTTTTGTATCAGATGAATCAACTCAAAAGACAAACGTAAAGAAAGTAAAAAGGGCCGAGGACTACGACCCCCACCCGGGAACTACGACCCCCACCCGGGGACTACGACCCCCGCCCGGGGACTACGACCCCCACCCGGGAACTACGACCCCCACCCGGGAACTACGACCCCCACCCGGGGACTACGACCCCCACCCGGGAACTACGACCCCCACCCGGGGACTACAACCACCAGCAGGGCTCCCCCTGATCCTATGCGGGAAATTATATATATATATGGTGGAACTCTATCTGTATATACAGTATGAGGCTATATATATATATATATACACTTCTGTATGAGGCTATATATATATATATATATATACACTTCTGTATGAGGCTATATATGTATATATACACTTCTGTATGAGGCTATATATATATATATACACTTCTGTATGAGGCTATATATATATATACACTTCTGTATGAGGCTATATATATATATACACTTCTGTATGAGGCTATATATATATACACTTCTGTATGAGGCTATATATATATATATATATATACACTTCTGTATGAGGCTATATATATATATATACACTTCTGTATGAGGCTATATATATATATACACTTCTGTATGAGGCTATATATATATATATATATACACTTCTGTATGAGGCTATATATATATATACACTTCTGTATGAGGCTATATATATATATACACACTTCTGTATGAGGCTATATATATATATACACTTCTGTATGAGGCTATATATATATACACTTCTGTATGAGGCTATATATATATATATACACTTCTGTATGTGGCTATATATATATATACACTTCTGTATGAGGCTATATATATATATATATATATATATATATACACTTCTGTATGAGGCTATATATATATATATATACACTTCTGTATGAGGCTATATATATATATATATACACTTCTGTATGTGGCTATATATATATATACACTTCTGTATGAGGCTATATATATATATATACACTTCTGTATGAGGCTATATATATATATACACTTCTGTATGAGGCTATATATATATATACACTTCTGTATGAGGCTATATATATATATATACACTTCTGTATGAGGCTATATATATATATACACTTCTGTATGAGGCTATATATATATATACACTTCTGTATGAGGCTATATATATATATACACTTCTGTATGAGGCTATATATATATATATATATATATACACTTCTGTATGAGGCTATATATATATATATATATACACTTCTGTATGAGGCTATATATGTATATATACACTTCTGTATGAGGCTATATATATATATATACACTTCTGTATGAGGCTATATATATATATACACTTCTGTATGAGGCTATATATATATATACACTTCTGTATGAGGCTATATATATATACACTTCTGTATGAGGCTATATATATATATATATATATATACACTTCTGTATGAGGCTATATATATATATACACTTCTGTATGAGGCTATATATATATATACACTTCTGTATGAGGCTATATATATATATATACACTTCTGTATGAGGCTATATATATATATACACTTCTGTATGAGGCTATATATATATATACACTTCTGTATGAGGCTATATATATATATATATACACTTCTGTATGAGGCTATATATATATATACACTTCTGTATGAGGCTATATATATATATACACTTCTGTATGAGGCTATATATATATATACACTTCTGTATGAGGCTATATATATATACACTTCTGTATGAGGCTATATATATATATATATATATATACACTTCTGTATGAGGCTATATATATATATATATATATATATACACTTCTGTATGAGGCTATGTATATATATATATACACTTCTGTATGAGGCTATATATATATATATATACACTTCTGTATGAGGCTATATATATATATACACTTCTGTATGTGGCTATATATATATATATACACTTCTGTATGAGGCTATATATATATATATACACTTCTGTATGAGGCTATATATATATATACACTTCTGTATGAGGCTATATATGTATATATACACTTCTGTATGAGGCTATATATATATATATACACTTCTGTATGAGGCTATATATATATATACACTTCTGTATGAGGCTATATATATATATACACTTCTGTATGAGGCTATATATATACACACTTCTGTATGAGGCTATATATATATATATACACTTCTGTATGAGGCTATATATATATATATACACTTCTGTATGAGGCTATATATATATATACACTTCTGTATGAGGCTATATATATATATATATACACTTCTGTATGAGGCTATATATATATATACACTTCTGTATGAGGCTATATATATATATATACACTTCTGTATGAGGCTATATATATATATACACTTCTGTTTGAGGCTATATATATATACACTTCTGTATGAGGCTATATATATATATACACTTCTGTATGAGGCTATATATATATATATACACTTCTGTATGAGGCTATATATATATATACACTTCTGTATGAGGCTATACATATATATATATATATATTTACACTTCTGTATGAGGCTATATATATATATATACACTTCTGTATGAGGCTATATATATATACACTTCTGTATGAGGCTATATATATATACACTTCTGTATGAGGCTATGTATATATATATATATATACACTTCTGTATGAGGCTATATATATATATATATACACTTCTGTATGAGGCTATATATATATATATACACTTCTGTATGAGGCTATATATATATATATACACTTCTGTATGAGGCTATATATATATATATATACACTTCTGTATGAGGCTATATATATATACACACTTCTGTATGAGGCTATATATATATACACTTCTGTATGAGGCTATATATATACACTTCTGTATGAGGCTATATATATATACACTTCTGTATGAGGCTATATATATATACACTTCTGTATGAGGCTATATATATATATATATATATACACTTCTGTATGAGGCTATATATATATATATATATACACTTCTGTATGAGGCTATATATATATATATATACACTTCTGTATGAGGCTATATATATATATATACACTTCTGTATGAGGCTATATATATATATATATACACTTCTGTATGAGGCTATATATATATATACACTTCTGTATGAGGCTATATATATATATATACACTTCTGTATGAGGCTATAAATATATATACACTTCTGTATGAGGCTATATATATATACACTTCTGTATGAGGCTATATATATATACACTTCTGTATGAGGCTATATATATATACACTTCTGTATGAGGCTATATATATATATACACTTCTGTATGAGGCTATATATATATATATATATACACTTCTGTATGAGGCTATATATATATACACTTCTGTATGAGGCTATATATATATATACACTTCTGTATGAGGCTATATATATATATATACACTTCTGTATGAGGCTATATATATATACACTTCTGTATGAGGCTATATATATATATATATACACTTCTGTATGAGGCTATATATATATATATACTTCTGTATGAGGCTATATATATATATATATATACACTTCTGTATGAGGCTATATATATATACACTTCTGTATGAGGCTATATATATATATATATATACACTTCTGTATGAGGCTATATATATATACACTTCTGTATGAGGCTATATATATATATACACTTCTGTATGAGGCTATGTATATATATATATATACACTTCTGTATGAGGCTATATATATATATATATATATATATACGCCTCTGTATGAGGTTATATATATATATACTTCTCTATGAGGCTATATATATATATATATATATATATATATATACACTTCTGTATGAGGCTATATATATGTATACACTTCTGTATGAGGCTATATATATATATATATATACACTTCTGTATGAGGCTATATATATATATACACTTCTGTATGAGGCTATATATATATATACACTTCTGTATGAGGCTATATATATATATACACTTCTGTATGAGGTTTTATATATATATATATACTTCTGTATGAGGCTATATATATATATATATATATACACTTCTGTATGAGGCTATGTATATATATATATACACTTCTGTATGAGGCTATATATATATATACACTTCTGTATGAGGCTATATATGTATATATACACTTCTGTTTGAGGCTATATATGTATATATACACTTCTGTATGAGGCTATATATATATATATATATATATATATATATATATATATATATATATACACTTCTGTATGAGGCTATATATATATATATATACACTTCTGTATGAGGCTATATATATATATTTACACTTCTGTATGTGGCTATATATATATATATATATATACACTTCTGTATGAGGATACATATATATATATATATATATATATATATATATATATACACTTCTGTATGTGGCTATATATATATACACTTCTGTATGAGGCTATATATATATATATACACTTCTGTATGAGGCTATATATATACACTTCTGTATGAGGCTATATATATATATACACTTCTGTATGAGGCTATGTATATATATATATACACTTCTGTATGAGGCTATATATATATACACTTCTGTATGAGGCTATATATATATATATATACACTTCTGTATGAGGCTATATATATATATATACACTTCTGTATGAGGCTATATATATATATATACACTTCTGTATGAGGCTATATATATATATATATATACACTTCTGTATGAGGCTATATATATATATATATACACTTCTGTATGAGGCTATATATATATATATACACTTCTGTATTAGGCTATATATATATATATATATACACTTCTGTATGAGGCTATATATATATATATATATACACTTTTGTATGAGGCTATATATATATATACACTTCCGTATGAGGCTATATATATATACACTTCTGTATGAGGCTATATATATATATATACACTTCTGTATTAGGCTATATATATATATATATATATATATACACTTCTGTATGAGGCTATATATATATATATACACTTTTGTATGAGGCTATATATATATATACACTTCTGTATGAGGCTATATATATATATACACTTCTGTATGAGGCTATATATATATATATATATATATACACTTCTGTATGAGGCTATATATATATATATACACTTCTGTATGAGGCTATATATATATATATATATATATATACACTTCTGTATGAGGCTATATATATATATATACACTTCTGTATGAGGCTATATATATATATATATATACACTTCTGTATGAGGCTATATATATATATACACTTCTGTATGAGGCTATATATATATATATACACTTCTGTATGAGGCTATATATATATATATACACTTCTGTATGAGGCTATATATATATACAC
>NW_027362765.1:345992338-346034838 GCF_046119375.1 Phyllobates terribilis | reverse complement strand
GAGGCTATATATATATATACACTTCTGTATGAGGCTATGTATATATATACACTTCTGTATGAGGCTATATATATATATACACTTCTGTATGAGGCTATATATATATATATATATATATACACTTCTGTATGAGGCTATATATATATACACTTCTGTATGAGGCTATATATATATACACTTCTGTATGAGGCTATATATATATACACTTCTGTATGAGGCTATATATATATATACACTTCTGTATGAGGCTATGTATATATATATATACACTTCTGTATGAGGCTATATATATATATACACTTCTGTATGAGGCTATATATATATATATATACACTTCTGTATGAGGCTATATAGATATATATATATATACACTTCTGTATGAGGCTATACATATATATATATACACTTCTGTATGAGGCTATATATATATATATACACTTCTGTATGAGGCTATATATATATATATATACACTTCTGTATGAGGCTATATATATATATATATATATACACTTCTGTATGAGGCTATATATATATACACTTCTGTATGAGGCTATATATATATATATACACTTCTGTATGAGGCTATATATATATATACACTTCTGTATGAGGCTATATAGATATATATATATACACTTCTGTATGAGGCTATATATATATATATATATATATATATATATACACTTCTGTATGAGGCTATACATATATATATATATATATATATATATATATATATACACTTCTGTATGAGGCTATATATATATATACACTAATGTATAAGGCTATGTATATATATACACTTCTGTATGAGGCTATATATATATATATATATATATATACACTTCTGTATGAGGCTATATAGATATATATATATATATATATATATATATACACTTCTGTATGAGGCTATATAGATATATGTATATATATACACTTCTGTATGAGGCTATATATATATATATATATATACACTTCTGTATGAGGCTATATATATATATACACTTCTGTATGAGGCTATATATATATATACACTTCTGTATGAGGCTATATATATATATATACACTTCTGTATGAGGCTATATATATATATATACACTTTTGTATGAGGCTATATATATATATATATATATATATACACTTCTGTTTGAGGCTATATATATATACACTTCTGTATGAGGCTATATATATATATACACTTCTGTATGAGGCTATATATGTATATATACACTTCTGTATGAGGCTATATATATATATACACTTCTGTATGAGGCTATATATATATATATACACTTCTGTATGAGGCTATATAGATATATGTATATATATATACACTTCTGTATGAGGCTATATATATATATATACACTTCTGTATGAGGCTATATATATATATATATATATATACACTTCTGTATGAGGCTATACATATATATATATATACACTTCTGTATGAGGCTATATATATATATATACACTTCTGTATGAGGCTATATATATATATACACTTCTGTATGAGGCTATATATATATATACACTTCTGTATGAGGCTATATATATATATATACACTTCTGTATGAGGCTATATATATATATATACACTTTTGTATGAGGCTATATATATATATATATATATATATACACTTCTGTTTGAGGCTATATATATATACACTTCTGTATGAGGCTATATATATATATACACTTCTGTATGAGGCTATATATGTATATATACACTTCTGTATGAGGCTATATATATATATACACTTCTGTATGAGGCTATATATATATATATACACTTCTGTATGAGGCTATATAGATATATGTATATATATATACACTTCTGTATGAGGCTATATATATATATATACACTTCTGTATGAGGCTATATATATATATATATATATATACACTTCTGTATGAGGCTATACATATATATATATATACACTTCTGTATGAGGCTATATATATATATATACACTTCTGTATGAGGCTATATATATATATATATATATATATATATATATATACACTTCTGTATGAGGCTATATATATATATACACTTCTGTATGAGGCTATATATATACACTTCTGTATGAGGCTATATAGATATATATATATACACTTCTGTATGAGGCTATATATATATATATATATATATATATATACACTTCTGTATGAGGCTATGTATATATATACACTTCTGTATGAGGCTATATATATATATATATATATATATATACACTTCTGTATGAGGCTATATAGATATATGTATATATATACACTTCTGTATGAGGCTATATATATATATATATATACACTTCTGTATGAGGCTATATAGATATATGTATATATATACACTTCTGTATGAGGCTATATATATATATATATATATATATATACACTTCTGTATGAGGCTATATATATATATACACTTCTGTATGAGGCTATATATATATACACTTCTGTATGAGGCTATATATATATACTCTTCTGTATGAGGCTATATATATATACACTTCTGTATGAGGCTATATATATATATACACTTCTGTATGAGGCTATGTATATATATATATACACTTCTGTATGAGGCTATATATATATATACACTTCTGTATGAGGCTATATATATATATATATACACTTCTGTATGAGGCTATATAGATATATGTATATATATATATATACACTTCTGTATGACTCTATATATATATATATATATACACTTCTGTATGAGGCTATATATATATATACACTTCTGTATGAGGCTATATAGATATATGTATATATATATACACTTCTGTATGACTCTATATATATATATATATATATATATATATATATACACTTCTGTATGAGGCTATATATATATATATATATATATACACTTCTGTATGAGGCTATACATATATATATATATACACTTCTGTATGAGGCTATATATATATATATACACTTCTGTATGAGGCTATATATATATATATATATATATATACACTTCTGTATGAGGCTATATATATATATACACTTCTGTATGAGGCTATATATATATATACACTTCTGTATGAGGCTATATAGATATATATATATACACTTCTGTATGAGGCTATATATATATATATATATATATATACACTTCTGTATGAGGCTATACATATATATATATATATATATACACTTCTGTATGAGGCTATATATATATATATACACTTCTGTATGAGGCTATATATATATATATATATATATATATATACACTTCTGTATGAGGCTATATATATATATACACTTCTGTATGAGGCTATATATATATATACACTTCTGTATGAGGCTATATAGATATATATATATACACTTTTGTATGAGGCTATATATATATATATATATATATATACACTTCTGTATGAGGCTATACATATATATATATATATATATATACACTTCTGTATGAGGCTATATATATATATATACACTTCTGTATGAGGCTATATAGATATATGTATATATATACACTTCTGTATGAGGCTATATATATATATATATATATATATATATATATATATACACTTCTGTATGAGGCTATATATATATATACACTTCTGTATGAGGCTATATATATATATACACTTCTGTATGAGGCTATGTATATATATATATCCACTTTTCTATGAGGCTATATATATATATATATATATATATATATATATACACTTCTGTATGAGGCTATATATATATACACTTCTGTATGAGGCTATATATATATACACTTCTGTATGAAGCTATATATATATACACTTCTGTATGAGGCTATATATATATATACACTTCTGTATGAGGCTATGTATATATATATATATACACTTCTGTATGAGGCTATATATATATATATACACTTCTGTATGAGGCTATATAGATATATGTATATATATATATACACTTCTGTATGACTCTATATATATATATATATATATATACACTTCTGTATGAGGCTATATATATATATATATATATATATACACTTCTGTATGAGGCTATATATATATATATACACTTCTGTATGAGGCTATATATATATATATATATATATATATATATACACTTCTGTATGAGGCTATATATATATATACACTTCTGTATGAGGCTATATATATATATACACTTCTGTATGAGGCTATATAGATATATATATATATATATACACTTCTGTATGAGGCTATACATATATATATATATATATATATATATATATATATATACACTTCTGTATGAGGCTATATATATATATACACTAATGTATAAGGCTATGTATATATATACACTTCTGTATGAGGCTATATATATATATATATATATATACACTTCTGTATGAGGCTATATATATATATATTCACTTCTGTATGAGGCTATATATATATACATTTCTGTATGAGGCTATATATATATATATATACACTTCTGTATGAGGCTATATATATATATACACTTCTGTATGAGGCTATATATATATATACACTTCTGTATGAGGCTATATATGTATATATACACTTCTGTATGAGGCTATATATATATATATATACACTTCTGTATGAGGCTATATATATATATATATACACTTCTGTATGAGGCTATATATATATATATACACTTCTGTATGAGGCTATATATACACACTTCTGTATGAGGCTATATATATATATATATATATATATATATATATATATATACACTAATGTATGAGGCTATATATATATATATACACTTCTGTATGAGGCTATATATATATATATATATACACTTCTGTATGAGGCTATATATATATATATTCACTTCTGTATGAGGCTATATATATATACATTTCTCTATGAGGCTATATATATATATATATACACTTCTGTATGAGGCTATATATATATATATATATATACACTTCTGTATGAGGCTATATATATATATATATATATATATACACTTCTGTATGAGGCTATATAGATATATGTATATATATACACTTCTGTATGAGGCTATATATATATATATATATATATACACTTCTGTATGAGGCTATATATACAGTTATATGAAAAAGTTTGGGCACCCCTATTAATCTTAAGCTTAATGTTTTATAAAAATTGGTGTTTTTGCAGCAGCTCTTTCAGTTTGATATATGTAATAACTGTTGGACACAGTAATGTTTCTGCCTTGAAATGAGGTTTATTGTACTAACAGAAAATGTGCAATCTGCACTCAAACAAAATTTGACAGGTGCATAAGTATGGGCACCCTTATCATTTTCTTGTTTTAAATACTCCTACCTACTTTTTACTGACTTACTAAAGCACTTTTTTGGTTTTGTAACCTCATTGAGCTTTGTACTTCATAGCCAGGTGTATGCAATCATGAGAAAAGCTACTTAAAGTGGCCACTTGCAAGTTGTTCTCCTGTTTGAATCTCCTCTGAAGAGTGGCATCATGGGCTCCTCAAAACAACTGTCAAATGATCTGAAAACAAAGATTATTCAACATAGTTGTTCAGGGGAAGTATACAAAAAGCTGTCTCAGAGATTTAATCTGTCAGTTTCCACTGTGAGGAACATAGTAAGGAAATGGAAGAACACAGGGACAGTTCTTGTTAAGGCCAGAAGTGGCAGGCCAAGAAAAACATCAGAAAGGCAGAGAAGAAGAATGGTGAGATCAGTCAAGGACAATCCTCAGACCACCTCCAGAGAGCTGCAGCATCAACTTGCTGCAGATGGTGTCACTGTGCATCGGTCAACTATACAACGCACTTTGCACAAGGAGAAGCTGTATGGGAGAGTGATGCGAAAGAAGCCGTTTCTGCAAGCACGCCACAAACAGAGTCGGCTGAGGTATGCAAAAGCACATTTGGAGAAGCCAATTTCTTTTTGGAAGAAGGTCCTGTGGACTGATGAAACCAAGATTGAGTTGTTTGGTCATACAAAAAGGCGTTATGCATGGCGGCAAATAAACACAGCATTCCAAGAAAAACACTTGCTACCCACAGTAAAATTTGGTGGAGGTTCCATCATGCTTTGGGGCTGTGTGGCCAATGCCGGCACTGGGAATCTTGTTAAAGTTGAGGGATGCATGGATTCCACTCAGTATCAGCAGATTCTTGACAATAATGTTCAAGAATCAGTGATAAATATGAAGTTACAAAGTGGATGGATCTTTCAGCAAGACAATGATCCAAAACACCGCTCCAAATCTACTCAGGCATTCATGCAGAGGAACAATTACAATGTTCTGGAATGGCCATCCCAGTCCCCAGACCTGAATATCATTGAACATCTGTGGGATCATTTGAAGAGGGCTGTCCATGCTCAGGGGCGACCATCAAACTTACAGGAACTGGAATTGTTTTGTAAAGAGGAATGGTCAAAAATACCTTCATCCAGGATCCAGGAACTCATTAAAAGCTACAGGAAGCGACTAGAGGCAAAAGGAGGATCTACTAAATATTAATGTCACTTTTCTGGTGAGGTGCCCATACTTATGCACCTGTCAGATTTTGTTTCAAGGCAGATTGCACATTTTCTGTTAGTACAATAAACCTCATTTCAAGGCAGAAGCATTACTGTGTGCAACAGTTATTACATATATCAAACTGAAAGAGCTGCTGCAAAAACACCAATTTTTATAAAACATTAAGCTTAAGATTAATAGGGGCGCCCAAACTTTTTCATATAACTGTATATATATATATATATATATATATATATATACACTTCTGTATGAGGCTATATATATATATATATATACACTTCTGTATGAGGCTATATATATATATATATACACTTCTGTATGAGGCTATATATATACACTTCTGTATGAGGCTATATATATATATACTTCTGTATGAGGCTATATATATATATATATATATACACTTCTGTATGAGGCTATATATATATATACACTTCTGTATGAGGCTATATATGTATATATACACTTCTGTTTGAGGCTATATATATATATATACACTTCTGTATGAGGCTATATATATATATATATATATACACTTCTGTATGAGGCTATATATATATATACACTTCTGTATGAGGCTATATATATATATATACACTTCTGTATGAGGCTATATATATATATATACACTTCTGTATGAGGCTATATATATATATATATATACACTTCTGTATGAGGCTATATATATATATACACTAATGTATGAGGCTATATATATATATATACACTTCTGTATGAGGCTATATATATATATATACACTTCTGTATGAGGCTATATATATATATATACACTTCTGTATGAGGCTATATATATATATACACTTCTGTATGAGGCTATATATATATACACTTCTGTATGAGGCTATATATATATACACTTCTGTATGAGGCTATATAGATATATATATATACACTTCTGTATGAGGCTATATATATATATATATATATATATATATATATACACTTCTGTATGAGGCTATACATATATATATATATATATATATATATACACTTCTGTATGAGGCTATATATATATATATATACACTTCTGTATGAGGCTATATATATACACTTCTGTATGAGGCTATATATATATATACTTCTGTATGAGGCTATATATATATATATATATATATACACTTCTGTATGAGGCTATATATATATATACACTTCTGTATGAGGCTATATATGTATATATACACTTCTGTTTGAGGCTATATATATATATATACTTCTGTATGAGGCTATATATATATATATATATATACACTTCTGTATGAGGCTATATATATATATACACTTCTGTATGAGGCTATATATATATATATACACTTCTGTATGAGGCTATATATATATATATACACTTCTGTATGAGGCTATATATATATATATATATATATACACTTCTGTATGAGGCTATATATATATATACACTAATGTATGAGGCTATATATATATATATACACTTCTGTATGAGGCTATATATATATATATACACTTCTGTATGAGGCTATATATATATATATACACTTCTGTATGAGGCTATATATATATATACACTTCTGTATGAGGCTATATATATATACACTTCTGTATGAGGCTATATATATATACACTTCTGTATGAGGCTATATATATATACACTTCTGTATGAGGCTATATAGATATATATATATACACTTCTGTATGAGGCTATATATATATATATATATATATATATATATATATATACACTTCTGTATGAGGCTATACATATATATATATATATATATATATATACACTTCTGTATGAGGCTATATATATATATATATATATATATATATACACTTCTGTATGAGGCTATATATATATATACACTAATGTATAAGGCTATGTATATATATACACTTCTGTATGAGGCTATATATATATATATACACTTCTGTATGAGGCTATATATATATATACACTTCTGTATGAGGCTATATATATATATACACTTCTGTATGAGGCTATATATATATATACACTTCTGTATGAGGCTATATAGATATATATATATACACTTCTGTATGAGGCTATATATATATATACAGTACAGACCAAAAGTTTGGACACACCTTCTCATTTAAGGATTTTTCTGTATTATCTTAACTATGAAAATTGTACATTCACACTGAAGGCATCAAAACTATGAATTACCACATGTGGAATTATATACTGTACAAAAAAGTGTGAAACAACTGAAAATATGTCTTATATTCTAGGGTCTTCACAGTAGCCACCTTTTGCTTTGATGACTGCTTTGCACACTCTTGGCATTCTCTTGATGAGCTTCAAGAGGTAGTCACCGGAAATGGTCTTCCAACAATCTTGAAGGAGTTCCCAGAGATGCTTAGCACTTGTTGGCCCTTTTGCCTTCACTCTGCGGTCCAGCTCACCCCAAACCATCTCGATTGGGTTCAGGTCTGGTGACTGTGGAGGCCAGGTCATCTGGCGTAGCCCCCCATCACTCTCCTTCTTGGTCAAATAGCCCTTACACAGCCTGGAGGTGTTTGGGGTCATTGTCCTGTTGAAAAATAAATGATGGTCCAACTAAACGCAAACCGGATGGAATAGCATGCCGCTGCAAGATGCTGTGGTAGCCATGCTGGTTCAGTATGCCTTCAATTTTGAATAAATCCCCAACAGTGTCACCAGCAAAGCACCCCCACACCATCACACCTCCTCCTCCATGCTTCACGGTGGGAACCAGGCATGTAGAGTCCATCCGTTCACCTTTTCTGCGTCGCACAAAGACACGGTGGTTGGAACCAAAGATCTCAAATTTGGACTCATCAGACCAAAGCACAGATTTCCACTGGTCTAATGTTGATTCCTTGTGTTCTTTAGCCCAAACAAGTCTCTTCTGCTTGTTGCCTGTCCTTAGCAGTGGTTTCCGAGCAGCTATTTTACCATGAAGGCCTGCTGCACAAAGTCTCCTCTTAACAGTTGTTGTAGAGATGTGTCTGCTGCTAGAACTCTGTGTGGCATTGACCTGGTCTCTAATCTGAGCTGCTGTTAACCTGCGATTTCTGAGGCTGGTGACTCGGATAAACTTATCCTCAGAAGCAGAGGTGACTCTTGGTCTTTCTTTCCTGGGGCGGTCCTCATGTGAGCCAGTTTCTTTGTAGCACTTGAGGGTTTTTGCAACTGCACTTGGGGACACTTTCAAAGTTTTCCCAATTTTTCAGACTGACTGACCTTCATTTCTTAAAGTAATGATGGCCACTCGTTTTTCTTTACTTAGCTGCTTTTTTCTTGCCATAATACAAATTCTAACAGTCTATTCAGTAGGACTATCAGCTGTGTATCCACCAGACTTCTGCACAACACAACTGATGGTCCCAACCCCATTTATAAGGCAAGAAATCCCACTTATTAAACCTGACAGGGCACACCTGTGAAGTGAAGACCATTTCCGGTGACTACCTCTTGAAGCTCATCAAGAGAATGCCAAGAGTGTGCAAAGCAGTCATCAAAGCAAAAGGTGGCTACTGTGAAGACCCTAGAATATAAGACATATTTTCAGTTGTTTCACACTTTTTTGTACAGTATATAATTCCACATGTGGTAATTCATAGTTTTGATGCCTTCAGTGTGAATATACAATTTTCAAAGTCATGAAAATACAGAAAAATCTTTAAATGAGAAGGTGTGTCCAAACTTTTGGTCTGTACTGTATATATATATATATATATATATATATACACACTTCTGTATGAGGCTATACATATATATATATATATATATACACTTCTGTATGAGGCTATATATATATATATACACTTCTGTATGAGGCTATATATATATACACTTCTGTATGAGGCTATATATATATATGTATACACTTCTGTATGAGGCTATATATATATATACACTTCTGTATGAGGCTATATATATATATACACTTCTGTATGAGGCTATATATATATATGTATACACTTCTGTATGAGGCTATATATATATATACACTTCTGTATGAGGCTATATATATATATACACTTCTGTATGAGGCTATATAGATATATATATATATACACTTCTGTATGAGGCTATATATATATATATATATATATACACTTCTGTATGAGGCTATATATATATATACACTTCTGTATGAGGCTATATATATATATATATACACTAATGTATAAGGCTATGTATATATATACACTTCTGTATGAGGCTATATATATATATATATACACTTCTGTATGAGGCTATATATATATATACATACACTAATGTATAAGGCTATGTATATATATACACTTCTGTATGAGGCTATAAATATATATGTATACACTTCTGTATGAGGCTATAAATATATATATACACTTCTGTATGAGGCTATATATATATATATACACTTCTGTATGAGGCTATATATATATACACTTCTGTATGAGGCTATATATATATACACTTCTGTATGAGGCTATATATATATATATATATACACTTCTGTATGAGGCTATATATATATATACACTTCTGTATGAGGCTATATATATATACACTTCTGTATGAGGCTATATATATATATATACACTTCTGTATGAGGCTATATATATATACACTTCTGTATGAGGCTATATATATATATATATATACACTTCTGTATGAGGCTATATATATATATACACTTCTGTATGAGGCTATATATATATATATATATACACTTCTGTATGAGGCTATATATATATATACACTTCTGTATGAGGCTATATATATATACACTTCTGTATGAGGCTATATATATATATATACACTTCTGTATGAGGCTATATATATATATATATATATATATATATATACACTAATGTATGAGGCTATATATATATATATATATATATATATATATATATACACTTCTGTATGAGGCTATATATATATATATATATACACTTCTGTATGAGGCTATATATATTTATATATATACACTTCTGTATGAGGCTATATATATATATATATATATATATATATATTCACTTCTGTATGAGGCTATATATATATACACTTCTGTATGAGGATACATATATATATATACACTTCTGTATGTGGCTATATATATATATATATACACTTCTTTATGAGGATACATATATATATATATATATATATATACACTTCTGTATAAGGCTATATATGTATATATACAATACTGTATGAGGCTATATATATATACACTTTTGTATGAGGCTATATATGTATATATACACTTCTGTATGAGGCTATATATATATATATACACTTCTGTATGAGGCTATATATATATATACACTTCTGTATGAGGCTATATATATATATATATACACTTCTGTATGAGGCTATATATATATATATATACACTTCTGTATGAGGCTATATATATATATATATATATACACTTCTGTATGAGGCTATATATATATACACTTTTGTATGAGGCTATATATGTATATATACACTTCTGTATGAGGCTATATATATATATATACACTTTTGTATGAGGCTATATATGTATATATACACTTCTGTATGAGGCTATATATATATATACACTTCTGTATGAGGCTATATATATATACACTTTTGTATGAGGCTATATATGTATATATACACTTCTGTATGAGGCTATATATATATATATACACTTCTGTATGAGGCTATATATATATATATACACTTCTGTATGAGGCTATATATGTATATATACACTTCTGTATGAGGCTATATATATATATACACTTCTGTATGAGGCTATATATATATATACACTTTTGTATGAGGCTATATATGTATATATACACTTCTGTATGAGGCTATATATATATATATATATATATACACTTCTGTATGAGGCTATATATATATATATATATATATATATACACTTCTGTATGAGGCTATATAGATATATGTATATATATACACTTCTGTATGAGGCTATATATATATATATACACTTCTGTATGAGGCTATATATATATATACACTTCTGTATGAGGCTATATATATATACACTTTTGTATGAGACTATATATGTATATATACACTTCTGTATGAGGCTATATATATATATATATATATATATATATATATATATATATATATATATATATATATACACTTCTGTATGAGGCTATATAGATATATATATATATATATATACACTTCTGTATGAGGCTATATATATATATATATATATATATATATATATACACTTCTGTATGAGGCTATATATATATATATATATATATATATATATACACTTCTGTATGAGGATATATATATATATATATATATATATATATATATATATATCACTTCTGTATGAGGCTATATATATATATATATATATATATATATATATATATATATACACTTCTGTATGAGGCTATATATATATATATATATATATATATATATACACTTCTGTATGAGGCTATATATATATATATATATATATATATATATACACTTCTGTATGAGGCTATATATATATATATATATATATATATATATATATATATACACTTCTGTATGAGGCTATATATATATATATATATATATATATATATATATATACACTTCTGTATGAGGCTATATATATATATATACACTTCTGTATGAGGCTATATATATATATATATACACTTCTGTATGAGGCTATATAGATATATGTATATATATACACTTCTGTATGAGGCTATATATATATATATACACTTCTGTAGGAGGCTATATATATATATATATATATATATATATATATATATACTTCTGTATGAGGCTATATATATATATATACACTTCTGTATGAGGCTATATATATATATACACTTCTGTATGATACTATTTATATATATATATACACTTCTGTATGAGGCTATATATATATATACACTTCTGTATGAGGCTATATATATATATACACTTCTGTATGAGGCTATATATATATACACTTCTGTATGAGGCTATATATATATATACACTTCTGTATGAGGCTATATATATATATATATACTTCTGTATGAGGCTATATATATATACACACTTCTGTATGAGGCTATATATATATATACACTTCTGTATGAGGCTATATATATATATACACTTCTGTATGAGGCTATATATATATTTACACTTCTGTATGAGGCTATATATATACACTTCTGTATGAGGCTATATAGATATATGTATATATATATATACACTTCTGTATGAGGCTATATATATATATACACTTCTGTATGAGGCTATATATATATATACACTTCTGTATGAGGCTATATATATATTTACACTTCTGTATGAGGCTATATATATACACTTCTGTATGAGGCTATATAGATATATGTATATATATATATACACTTCTGTATGAGGCTATATATATATACACTTCTGTATGAGGCTATGTATATATATATATACACTTCTGTATGAGGCTATATATATATATACACTTCTGTATGAGGCTATATATATATACACTTCTGTATGAGGCTATATATATATATATATATATATATATATATATACAGTACAGACCAAAAGTTTGGACACTCCTTCTAATTTAAAGATTTTTCTGTATTTTCATGACTATGAAAATTGTACATTCACACTGAAGGCATCAAAACTATGAATTACCACATGTGGAATTATATACTTACCAAAAAAGTGTGAAACAACCGAAAATATGTCTTATATTCTAGGTTCTTCAAAGTAGCCACCTTTTGCTTTGATGACTGCTTTGCACACTCTTGGCATTCTCTTGATGAGCTTCAAGAGGTAGTCACCGGAAATGGTCTTCACTTCACAGGTGTGCCCTGTCAGGTTTAATAAGTGGGATTTCTTGCCTTATAAATGGGGTTGGGACCATCAGTTGTGTTGTGCAGAAGTCTGGTGGATACACAGCTGATAGTCCTACTGAATAGACTGTTAGAATTTGTATTATGGCAAGAAAAAAGCAGCTAAGTAAAGAAAAACGAGTGGCCATCATTACTTTAAGAAATGAAGGTCAGTCAGTGCGAAAAATTGGGAAAACTTTGAAAGTGTCCCCAAGTGCAGTTGCAAAAACCATCAAGCGCTACAAAGAAGCTGGCTCACATGAGGACCGCCCCAGGAAAGGAAGACCAAGAGTCACCTCTGCTTCTGAGGATAAGTTTATCCGAGTCATCAGCCTCAGAAATCGCAAATTAACAGCAGCTCTGATTAAAGGCCAGGTTAATGCCACACAGAGTTCTAGCAGCAGACACATCTCTACAACAACTGTTAAGAGGAGACTTTGTGCAGCAGGCCTTCATGGTAAAATAGCTGTTCGGAAACCACTGCTAAGGACAGGCAACAAGCAGAAGAGACTTGTTTGGGTTTAAAAACACAAGGAATGGACATTAGACCAGTGGAAATCTGTGCTTTGGTCTGATGAGTCCAAATTTGAGATCTTTGGTTCCGACCACCGTGTCTTTGTGCGACACAGAAAAGGTGAACGGATGGACTCTACATGCCTGGTTCCCACCGTGAAGCATGGAGGAGGAGGTGTTATGGTGTGGGGGGGGCTTTGCTGGTGACACTGTTGGGGATTTATTCAAAAGTAAAGGCATACTGAACCAGCATGGCTACCACAGCATCTTGCAGCGGCATGCTATTCCATCCGGTTTGCGTTTAGTTGGACCATCATTTATTTTTCAACAGGACAATGACCCCAAACACCTCCAGGCTGTGTAACGGCTATTTGACCAAGAAGGAGAGTGATGGGGGGCTACGCCAGATGACCTGGCCTCCACAGTCACCAGACCTGAACCCAATCGAGATGGTTTGTGGTGAGCTGGACGGAGAGTGAAGGCAAAAGGGCCAACAAGTGCTAAGCATCTCTGGGAACTCCTTCAAGATTGTTGGAAGACCATTTCCGGTGACTACCTCTTGAGGCTCATCAAGAGAATGCCAAGAGTGTGCAAAGCAGTCATCAAAGCAAAAGGTGGCTACTGTGAAGACCCTAGAATATAAGACATATTTTCAGTTGTTTCACACTTTTTTGTTAAGTATATAATTCCACATGTGGTAATTCATAGTATTGATGCCTTCAATGTGAAAGTACAATTTTAATAGTCAGGAAAATACAGAAAAATCTTTATATGAGAAGGTGTGTCCAAACTTTTGGTCTGTACTGTATATATATACACTTCTGTATGAGGCTATATATACACTTCTGTATGAGGCTATATATATATATATACACTTCTGTATGAGGCTATATATATATATATATACACTTCTGTATGAGGCTATACATATATATATATATATATATATATATACACTTCTGTATGAGGCTATATATATATATATATATATATATATATATATATATATATACACTTCTGTATGAGGCTATATATATATATATATACACTTCTGTATGAGGCTATATATATATATATACACTTCTGTATGAGGCTATATATATATACACTTCTGTATGAGGCTATATATATATACACTTCTGTATGAGGCTATATAGATATATATATATACACTTCTGTATGAGGCTATATATATATATATATATATATATATATATATATATATATACACTTCTGTATGAGGCTATACATATATATATATATATATATATACACTTCTGTATGAGGCTATATATATATATATATATATATATATACACTTCTGTATGAGGCTATATATATATATACACTAATGTATAAGGCTATGTATATATATACACTTCTGTATGAGGCTATATATATATATACACTTCTGTATGAGGCTATATATATATATACACTTCTGTATGAGGCTATATATATATATACACTTCTGTATGAGGCTATATAGATATATATATATACACTTCTGTATGAGGCTATATATATATATACAGTACAGACCAAAAGTTTGGACACACCTTCTCATTTAAAGATTTTTCTGTATTTTCTTGACTATGGAAATTGTACATTCACACTGAAGGCATCAAAACTATGAATTACCACATGTGGAATTATATACTTAACAAAAAAGTGTGAAACCACTGAAAATATGTCTTATATTCTAGGTTCTTCACAGTAGCCACCTTTTGCTTTGATGACTGCTTTGCACACTCTTGGCATTCTCTTGATGAGCTTCAAGAGGTAGTCACCGGAAATGGTCTTCCAACAATCTTGAAGGAGTTCCCAGAGATGCTTAGCACTTGTTGGCCCTTTTGCCTTCACTCTGTGGTCCAGCTCACCACAAACCATCTCGATTGGGTTCAGGTCTGGTGACTGTGGAGGCCAGGTCATCTGGTGTAGCCCCCCATCACTCTCCTTCTTGGTCAAATAGCCCTTACACAGCCTGGAGGTGTTTGGGGTCATTGTCCTGTTGAAAAATAAATGATGGTCCAACTAAACGCAAACCGGATGGAATAGCATGCCGCTGCAAGATGCTGTGGTAGCCATGCTGGTTCAGTATGCCTTTAATTTTGAATAAATCCCCAACAGTGTCACCAGCAAAGCCCCCCACACCATCACACCTCCTCCTCCATGCTTCACGGTGGGAACCAGGCATGTAGAGTCCATCCGTTCACCTTTTCTGCGTCGCACAAAGACACGGTGGTTGGAACCAAAGATCTCAAATTTGGACTCATCAGACCAAAGCACAGATTTCCACTGGTCTAATGTCCATTCCTTGTGTTCTTTAGCCCAAACAAGTCTCTTCTGCTTGTTGCCTGTCCTTAGCAGTGGTTTCCTAGCAGCTATTTTACCATGAAGGCCTGCTGCACAAAGTCTCCTCTTAACAGTTGTTGTAGAGATGTGTCTGCTGCTAGAACTCTGTGTGGCATTGACCTGGTCTCAAATCTGAGCTGCTGTTAACCTGCGATTTCTGAGGCTGGTGACTTGGATAAACTTATCCTCAGAAGCAGAGGTGACTCTTGGTCTTCCTTTCCTAGGGCGGTCCTCATGTGAGCCAGTTTCTTTGTAGCACTTGAGGGTTTTTGCAACTGCACTTGGGGACACTTTCAAAGTTTTCCCAATTTTTTTGACTGACTGACCTTCATTTCTTAAAGTAATGATGGCCACTTGTTTTTCTTTACTTAGCTGATTTTTTCTTGCCATAATACAAATTCTAACAGTCTATTCAGTAGGACTATCAGCTGTGTATCCACCTGACTTCTGCACAACACAACTGATGGTCCCAACCCCATTTATAAGGCAAGAAATCCCACTTATTAAACCTGACAGGGCACACCTGTGAAGTGAAGACCATTTCCGGTGACCACCTCTTGAAGTTCATCAAGAGAATGCCAAGAGTGTGCAAAGCAGTCATCAAAGCAAAAGGTGGCTACTGTGAAGACCCTAGAATATAAGACATATTTTCAGTTGTTTCACACTTTTTTGTTAAGTATATAATTCCACATGTGGTAATTCATAGTTTTGATGCCTTCAGTGTGAATGTACAATTTTCAAAGTCATGAAAATACAGAAAAATCTTTAAATGAGAAGGTGTGTCCAAACTTTTGGTCTGTACTGTATATATATATATATATATATATATATATATACACACTTCTGTATGAGGCTATACATATATATATATATATATATACACTTCTGTATGAGGCTATATATATATATGTATACACTTCTGTATGAGGCTATATATATATATACACTTCTGTATGAGGCTATATATATATATACACTTCTGTATGAGGCTATATATATATATACACTTCTGTATGAGGCTATATAGATATATATATATATATACACTTCTGTATGAGGCGCTATATATATATATATATATATATATATATATATATATATACACTTCTGTATGAGGCTATACATATATATATATATATATATATATATATATATATACACTTCTGTATGAGGCTATATATATATATATATACACTAATGTATAAGGCTATGTATATATATACACTTCTGTATGAGGCTATATATATATATGTATACACTTCTGTATGAGGCTATAAATATATATATACACTTCTGTATGAGGCTATATATATATATACACTTCTGTATGAGGCTATATATATATACACTTCTGTATGAGGCTATATATATATACACTTCTGTATGAGGCTATATATATATATATATATATACACTTCTGTATGAGGCTATACATATATATATATATATATATATATATATATATATACACTTCTGTATGAGGCTATATATATATATATATACACTAATGTATAAGGCTATGTATATATATACACTTCTGTATGAGGCTATATATATATATGTATACACTTCTGTATGAGGCTATAAATATATATGTATACACTTCTGTATGAGGCTATAAATATATATATACACTTCTGTATGAGGCTATATATATATATACACTTCTGTATGAGGCTATATATATATACACTTCTGTATGAGGCTATATATATATACACTTCTGTATGAGGCTATATATATATATATATATATACACTTCTGTATGAGGCTATATATATATATACACTTCTGTATGAGGCTATATATATATGTATACACTTCTGTATGAGGCTATAAATATATATGTATACACTTCTGTATGAGGCTATAAATATATATATACACTTCTGTATGAGGCTATATATATATATACACTTCTGTATGAGGCTATATATATATACACTTCTGTATGAGGCTATATATATATATATATATATACACTTCTGTATGAGGCTATATATATATATACACTTCTGTATGAGGCTATATATATATACACTTCTGTATGAGGCTATATATATATATATATACACTTCTGTATGAGGCTATATATATATACACTTCTGTATGAGGCTATATATATATATATACACTTCTGTATGAGGCTATATATATATATATATATATATATATATATATATATATATACACTAATGTATGAGGCTATATATATATATATATATATATATATATATACACTTCTGTATGAGGCTATATATATATATATATATACACTTCTGTATGAGGCTATATATATTTATATATATACACTTCTGTATGAGGCTATATATATATATATATATATATATATATATATATATATATTCACTTCTGTATGAGGCTATATATATATACACTTCTGTATGAGGCTATATATATATATATACACTTCTGTATGAGGCTATATATATATATATATACACTTCTGTATGAGGCTATATATATATATATATATATATATATATATACACTTCTGTATGAGGCTATATATATATATATATACACCTCTGTATGAGGCTATATATATATATATATACAGTACAGACCAAAAGTTTGGACACACCTTCTCATTTAAAGATTTTTCTGTATTTTCATGACTATGAAAATTGTACATTCACACTGAAGGCATCAAAACTATGAATTACCACATGTGGAATTATATACTGTACAAAAAAGTGTGAAACAACTGAAAATATGTCTTATATTCTAGGGTCTTCACAGTAGCCACCTTTTGCTTTGATGACTGCTTTGCACACTCTTGGCATTCTCTTGATGAGCTTCAAGAGGTAGTCACCGGAAATGGTCTTCACTTCACAGGTGTGCCCTGTCAGGTTTAATAAGTGGGATTTCTTGCCTTATAAATGGGGTTGGGACCATCAGTTGTGTTGTGCAGAAGTCTGGTGGATACACAGCTGATAGTCCTACTGAATAGACTGTTAGAATTTGTATTATGGCAAGAAAAAAGCAGCTAAGTAAAGAAAAACGAGTGGCCATCATTATTTTAAGAAATGAAGGTCAGTCAGTGCGAAAAATTGGGCAAACTTTGAAAGTGTCCCCAAGTGCAGTTGTAAAAACCCTCAAGCGCTACAAAGAAACTGGCTCACATGAGGAGCGCCCCAGGAAAGAAAGACCAAGAGTCACCTCTGCTTCTGAGGATAAGTTTATCCGAGTCACCAGCCTCAGAAATCGCAGGTTAACAGCAGCTCAGATTAGAGACCAGGTCAATGCCACACAGAGTTCTAGCAGCAGACACATCTCTACAACAACTGTTAAGAGGAGACTTTGTGCAGCAGGCCTTCATGGTAAAATAGCTGCTAGGAAACCACTGCTAAGGACAGGCAACAAGCAGAAGAGACTTGTTTGGGCTAAAGAACACAAGGAATGGACATTAGACCAGTGGAAATCTGTGCTTTGGTCTGATGAGTCCAAATTTGAGATCTTTGGTTCCAACCACCGTGTCTTTGTGCGACGCAGAAAAGGTGAACGGATGGACTCTACATGCCTGGTTCCCACCGTGAAGCATGGAGGAGGAGGTGTTATGGTGTGGGGGGGCTTTGCTGGTGACACTGTTGGGGATTTATTCAAAATTGAAGGCATACTGAACCAGCATGGCTACCACAGCATCTTGCAGCGGCATGCTATTCCATCCGGTTTGCGTTTAGTTGGACCATCATTTATTTTTCAACAGGACAATGACCCCAAACACACCTCCAGGCTGTGTAAGGGCTATTTCACCAAGGAGGAGAGTGATGGGGGGCTACGCCGGATGACCTGGCCTCCACAGTCACCAGACCTGAACCCAATCGAGATGGTTTGGGGTGAGCTGGACCACAGAGTGAAGGCAAAAGGGCCAACAAGTGCTAAGCATCTCTGGGAACTCCTTCAAGATTGTTGGAAGACCATTTCCGGTGACTACCTCTTGAAGCTCATCAAGAGAATGCCAAGAGTGTGCAAAGCAGTCATCAAAGCAAAAGGTGGCTACTGTGAAGAACCTAGAATATAAGACATATTTTCAGTTGTTTCACACTTTTTTGTACAGTATATAATTCCACATGTGGTAATTCATAGTTTTGATGCCTTCAGTGTGAATGTACAATTTTCATAGTCATGAAAATACAGAAAAATCTTTAAATGAGAAGGTGTGTCCAAACTTTTGGTCTGTACTGTATATATATACACTTCTGTATGAGGCTATATATATATACACTTCTGTATGAGGCTATATATATATATACACTTCTGTATGAGGCTATATATATATATATATATACACTTCTGTATGAGGCTATATATATATACACTTCTGTATGAGGCTATATATATATATATATATATATATATACACTTTTGTATGAGGCTATATATATATATACACTTCTGTATGAGGCTATATATATATACACTTCTGTATGAGGCTATATATATATATATACACTTCTGTATGAGGCTATATATATATACACTTCTGTATGAGGCTATATATATATACACTTCTGTATGAGGCTATATATATATATATACACTTCTGTATGAGGCTATATATATATATATATACTTCTGTATGAGGCTATATATATATACACTTCTGTATGAGGCTATATATATATACACTTCTGTATGAGGCTATATATATATACACTTCTGTATGAGGCTATATATATATATACACTTCTGTATGAGGCTATATATATATACACTTCTGTATGAGGCTATATATATATATATATATATATATACACTTTTGTATGAGGCTATATATATATATACACTTCTGTATGAGGCTATATATATATACACTTCTGTATGAGGCTATATATATATATATATACACTTCTGTATGAGGCTATATATATATATATACACTTCTGTATGAGGCTATATATATATATATACACTTCTGTATGAGGCTATATATATATACACTTCTGTATGAGGCTATATATATATACACTTCTGTATGAGGCTATATATATATACACTTCTGTATGAGGCTATATATATATATATACACTTCTGTATGAGGCTATATATATATATATACACTTCTGTATGAGGCTATATATATATACACTTCTGTATGAGGCTATATATATATATATACACTTCTGTATGAGGCTATATATATATATATACACTTCTGTATGAGGCTATATATATATACACTTCTGTATGAGGCTATATATATATACACTTCTGTATGAGGCTATATATATATACACTTCTGTATGAGGCTATATATATATATATACACTTCTGTATGAGGCTATATATATATACACTTCTGTATGAGGCTATATATATATATATACACTTCTGTATGAGGCTATATATATATATATACACTTCTGTATGAGGCTATATATATATACACTTCTGTATGAGGCTATATATATATACACTTCTGTATGAGGCTATATATATATACACTTCTGTATGAGGCTATATATATATATATACACTTCTGTATGAGGCTATATATATATATATACACTTCTGTATGTGGCTATATATATATATATATATATATACACTTCTGTATGAGGCTATATATATATATATACACTTTTGTATGAGGCTATATATATATATATACACTTCTGTATGAGGCTATATATATATACACTTCTGTATGAGGCTATATATATATATATATACACTTCTGTATGAGGCTATATATATATGACGCGCCCCCTGGGCCATATTCGTTAGTGGGAATATCCGGAGCCGGATCAGATGGGGGTTGTAGTCTTCCGAGTGGCTGTGACCCGGTCCGTGCCCAGGGTGTCAAACTGAGTTGTATGTGGCAGTCCTACAGATGTTATAAGTTCTTTATTGTCGACTACGCCACCCGTTGTGTTGCGGTCACTGTGGCCGCCGCTGCAGCAGGGTCCGCTGAGGCTGGTGGTGTAGGTGCAGCTTTGGTGATATAACCCCCAACGGGTGGGGTATAGCCTCAGGGGGATCAGGTGCAGAGGATGGGAGTTGTGGTGATGCAGTGTAGACGGCAATCAGAGACAGAGTCGGGTTATGCAGTTTAGGATGTTTTACTCACTGCTGATGTTCTGGTCACTCCAGCTTCGAGTGACCTCCCGAGCCGTGCTGCGTCCACCAGGTTCTGGATCCAGCCAACTCCCAAATAAGTCCGGAGCGTGACCCTGAGCTCTCCTTCTGTCCTTTCTCTGGCCGTCCCCACTATTGATCCACCCAGGTCCAGCTCCCTCGGGCCTTCTGTTGGGACACCCTTGGCCGTGGGTTCCCTGACCCTCCTCGTGGTATGCCTTCGTGGTGGATGTGGTGGGTGACCGTGGCAAACGCTGCCCACGGTCTCCGGTCTCTGGCTGGGGAGTGTTTTTACCCCCACCAGCTTGGGTTCCGGTACCCTGTGCCGACTCTTCACCCGGGGATTTAAGTTGGGATCTTGGAGTCCTTTTCTGCTGTTTCCCCCTCTGGGTCTCTCTCTCTTCTCCTCTCTCACTCTGGGTCTCTCTTCTCCTCTGCTCCTGACTTTCTCTCTGCAACTGACCCTGTTCTTAGTTGGTGCCCACCTTATATACACCCTCTATGTGTGAGCTCAGGTGACCAGCACCCAATGAGCTCCTATCTTTACCCAGGCTGCTCCCCCTATCTGCCCCTACACTACTTGGGATGTACCACCCCCCTCCCACTCCAGCCAGGAACAGACTCGGTCGTACCTGCACATTTCTAAGTGGGAGTACCGTCGGCCTGTTCCTCGGAAATGGGATGTGTGTAGTGCATGCAGCCTACCGAGCTCAGATCCACACTCCATCCTTACCCGGGAGTGGAATATCACACCTCTGGGTTGAGGTGCAATACCCCTGTAGCAGCCGAATCCTCAGGGTGCTACATTCCCCCCTGGTAAATCACAGCACGTCCTCGGGCTGTAAGACATAAAACAACACCAAAACATACAAATTTTTTTCATAAACATATAAAACATATAAAACATTATATATTAGCATAAAACTTTTCATATAAAACATTCTCGTCGCCTCTGGCTCCTCCTCCGGTCACTGTGCAACGTGTGACCGGGTAAAGTGCGACAGTCTCTCTGGAAAAATGGTTTTCCTATAAAACCGGTAGGAGGCGCTTTAGGACGCGCAACTATATACAGGGGATATGGCCGCTCTCAGTCCTCGGCCAGTTAAGGAGGGAAAGGGGATGGCTGCTCACAGTCCTCAGCCTGTGGGATTAAAGGGAAATACGGGTAAACAGTTCACACTTGCTGGTCCCAACGGGGACTATATTAGCAACAGTTACAGTTCACTGTTTCAGTTTCAGTTTCAGTTTCAGTTTACGGTGCCCCGACGGGCAACTATATACAGCTTCTGCTTCGCTGTACTTAGCGACGGCGTCCTCCTGCTCTTTCTTTATGGTTACCTCTAACTCTAGTTTCAGACCCGTCCGGGTCCTCTTGTTCTTCCTCCTCACACCGCAGCTCTTCCTCCGTCAGGCGATGCACATGGAGGGCGTAGGGTCCTTTGGCACACTTGTGCCGGGTGAAGGTGACCTCGTCTCCGATGTAAAGGTCACGACCTCTGTGTCCCTCCGGTAGGTGGGACTCAACGTCTCTCCTGGTCACGAAGACGTCGCCTAGGGTGCGGTGGTCTCGGATGAAGCCCCACCCATGCTGCATGTTAAACTTTATCACAGTCCCGGTGGTGCGGGGACTATGCGCTGCACGGGGGTCTCTCCTGGCCCGGCTCTTCTGCTCCGCGCTCCTTATTTGAGCTTGCTGTTCCCGGACCCGCCTCTCTCTCCGCTCCCACGCAAACTCCTCGAGCTGCTGTCGGCAGCACTCAGCACGCTCCGCTGCAGCTGCCCTGGTTTCTTGAGTGAACCCCATTAGGTCTTCTCCGGTGGGGTCCCACTCAAATTGGGTCTCTTCAAGCGGGGGCGAGATCCTTATCACGGGCTTCGGAGCCGGAATCAGGGGTGCACACATGGCCCCAACTCTCCTCTGGTGCTCCAGTTCATAATATCTCTGGGGCCAGATGAAAGGCTGCCCGTCCGGCCACGTGTGCTGGGCAAACAAGTCCTCTCCCAGACGCGGCACCCTTGGTTTTACGGGTGCGGGCGCGGTGGTGGTGGCGCCCGGGTTGCCCAGGCCTTGCGGCCAGGCCTGGGGCACCTGGAAGGTGAAGGGCACCGTCAGGACGGCGGCGCCCTGGGCTACCTGGCCTTGCGGCCAGGCCGGAGGCTCCGCGGAGGTAGGGGGCGCTGTTGGTGATGCGACGCCCGGGAATTCTAGGCCCTGCGACCAGGCTGGTGGTACTTCCTGCTTGGTCACGCTCGGGGTCGAGGCGTGTGACGTCACAGGGGTCGCGGCGGCGGCTTCCGGTTGGGGCCTAGTCTGCGTCGGTGACATGGCGTTTTCGGGCACAGCAGGGGGACTTTCGGGCTCTGCGACGGGGAGCTGGGGCAGGTAAGCGGTGTCCTGGTTTGGGGTACAGACGTCCCCTTTACCTGCCTCCATGCGTTCGGCTCCCTTCTCGGCGCCGTCTCCGGCCTTGGGTCCTCCCGCGCCATCCTCAGAGGCGGTCTGTCTCCTCATCTTGGCTGGCGTGCTCCGGGTCTTGGTTTGCTGGGCCATCTCTCGGCTCCACTCCGCCAATGTCTCTCGCTGTACCCGGGCCATCCTCCGTGCGAGGCCCTCCAGGGCAGTCTGTGCACACTCCCGGTCTCGGGGGAGCTGTGCGAGGACCTCCACTAAGCCTAGTGGGGTCGTGGTTTCCAGCAGGCTCCTGACCAACGGGTCGGTGCTGCTCTGCTCTTCTTCCAGCAGGCTCCTGGCCAGCGGGCCGGTGCTGCTCTGCTCTCTGGACATCTCCGGGTGAGCTTCTCTGCTCCTCCTCTCCAGGCTTCTTGCCTCCGGGTGCGCTCGCTCTAGACTGCTCCAAGCGACACCCATCTTTGCTCTCTCCTTTCGTCTCCTCCCCCTTCGAGGGCGGTCCCGGGGCCACTTGGTGATTGTCAGCTCCAGGGGCTGTTCTTTCACGCTGACAGACACCTCTAGCATCACAGTCTCTGTTGGTGGGGGCGGTTTCCACTTTTGGCGCCATTTTCGGTCCTGGCCCACGATGGGAGGTGGCCTCTCGCCACCCTCTGGCACGCCCATAATGGCGTCCGCTCTCCCAAGGCGGGAAACCTTTGGAAATGGCGGGAACCGCTTCCCAGTGGCGGGAAACTCTGCAGATGGCGGGAAAAAGCTGTTAATGGCGGACAACCGGCGGGAATCGACTGGTGATGGGGTCCGATGTCGGGGACCCTCCGGAACCGGCAGGAGACTTCTTTTTGAGGTAAACTCGCACTTTTCTTCAGGCACGCAGTACCCGGTTGTTGTGGGCACGTAATCCTGTCGACTACGCCAAAGTTGACGCGCCCCCTGGGCCATATTCGTTAGTGGGAATATCCGGAGCCGGATCAGATGGGGGTTGTAGTCTTCCGAGTGGCTGTGACCCGGTCCGTGCCCAGGGTGTCAAACTGAGTTGTATGTGGCAGTCCTACAGATGTTATAAGTTCTTTATTGTCGACTACGCCACCCGTTGTGTTGCGGTCACTGTGGCCGCCGCTGCAGCAGGGTCCGCTGAGGCTGGTGGTGTAGGTGCAGCTTTGGTGATATAACCCCCAACGGGTGGGGTATAGCCTCAGGGGGATCAGGTGCAGAGGATGGGAGTTGTGGTGATGCAGTGTAGACGGCAATCAGAGACAGAGTCGGGTTATGCAGTTTAGGATGTTTTACTCACTGCTGATGTTCTGGTCACTCCAGCTTCGAGTGACCTCCCGAGCCGTGCTGCGTCCACCAGGTTCTGGATCCAGCCAACTCCCAAATAAGTCCGGAGCGTGACCCTGAGCTCTCCTTCTGTCCTTTCTCTGGCCGTCCCCACTATTGATCCACCCAGGTCCAGCTCCCTCGGGCCTTCTGTTGGGACACCCTTGGCCGTGGGTTCCCTGACCCTCCTCGTGGTATGCCTTCGTGGTGGATGTGGTGGGTGACCGTGGCAAACGCTGCCCACGGTCTCCGGTCTCTGGCTGGGGAGTGTTTTTACCCCCACCAGCTTGGGTTCCGGTACCCTGTGCCGACTCTTCACCCGGGGATTTAAGTTGGGATCTTGGAGTCCTTTTCTGCTGTTTCCCCCTCTGGGTCTCTCTCTCTTCTCCTCTCTCACTCTGGGTCTCTCTTCTCCTCTGCTCCTGACTTTCTCTCTGCAACTGACCCTGTTCTTAGTTGGTGCCCACCTTATATACACCCTCTATGTGTGAGCTCAGGTGACCAGCACCCAATGAGCTCCTATCTTTACCCAGGCTGCTCCCCCTATCTGCCCCTACACTACTTGGGATGTACCACCCCCCTCCCACTCCAGCCAGGAACAGACTCGGTCGTACCTGCACATTTCTAAGTGGGAGTACCGTCGGCCTGTTCCTCGGAAATGGGATGTGTGTAGTGCATGCAGCCTACCGAGCTCAGATCCACACTCCATCCTTACCCGGGAGTGGAATATCACACCTCTGGGTTGAGGTGCAATACCCCTGTAGCAGCCGAATCCTCAGGGTGCTACATATATATATACACTTCTGTATGAGGCTATATATATACACTTCTGTATGAGGCTATATATATATATATACACTTCTGTATGTGGCTATATATATATATATACACTTCTGTATGAGGCTATATATATATATATATATACACTTCTGTATGAGGCTATATATATACACTTCTGTATGAGGCTATATATATATACACTTCTGTATGAGGCTATATATATATATATACACTTCTGTATGAGGCTATATATATATACACTTCTGTATGAGGCTATATATATATATATACACTTCTGTATGAGGCTATATATATATACACTTCTGTATGAGGCTATATATATATACACTTCTGTATGAGGCTATATATATATATACACTTCTGTATGTGGCTATATATATATATATACACTTCTGTATGAGGCTATATATATATATATATATACACTTCTGTATGAGGCTATATATATACACTTCTGTATGAGGCTATATATATATACACTTTTGTATGAGGCTATATATATATATATACACTTCTGTATGAGGCTATATATATATACACTTCTGTATGAGGCTATATATATATATATACACTTCTGTATGAGGCTATATATATATACACTTCTGTATGAGGCTATATATATATACACTTCTGTATGAGGCTATATATATATATACACTTCTGTATGAGGCTATATATATATATATACACTTCTGTATGAGGCTATATATATATATACACTTCTGTATGAGGCTATATATATACACTTCTGTATGAGGCTATATATATATATATACACTTCTGTATGTGGCTATATATATATATATATACACTTCTGTATGAGGCTATATATATATATATATACACTTCTGTATGAGGCTATATATATATATACACTTCTGTATGTGGCTATATATATATACACTTCTGTATGAGGCTATATATATATATACACTTCTGTATGAGGCTATATATATATATATATATACACTTCTGTAAGAGGCTATATATATACACTTCTGTATGAGGCTATATATATATATATACACTTCTGTATGAGGCTATATATATATATATATACTTCTGTATGAGGCTATATATATACACTTCTGTATGAGGCTATATATATATATATATATATATACACTTCTGTATGAGGCTATATATATATATATACACTTCTGTATGAGGCTATATATATATATACACTTCTGTATGAGGCTATATATATATATATACACTTCTGTATGAGGCTATATATATATATATACACTTCTGTATGAGGCTATATATATATATATATCTACACTTCTGTATGAGGCTATATATATATATATACACTTCTGTATGAGGCTATATATATATATATATATATACACTTCTGTATGAGGCTATATATATATATATATATACACTTCTGTATGAGGCTATATATATATATATTTACACTTCTGTATGAGGCTATATATATATACACTTCTGTATGAGGCTATATATATATACACTTCTGTATGAGGCTATATATATATATATACACTTCTGTATGAGGCTATATATATATATATATATATATATATATACACTTCTGTATGAGGCTATATATATATATATACACTTCTGTATGAGGCTATATATATATATATATATATATACACTTCTGTATGAGGCTATATATATATACACTTCTGTATGAGGCTATATATATATACACTTCTGTATGAGGCTATATATATATACACTTCTGTATGAGGTATATATATATATACACTTCTGTATGAGGCTATATATATATATATATACACTTCTGTATGAGGCTATATATATATATATACACTTCTGTATGAGGCTATATATATATACACTTCTGTATGAGGCTATATATATATATATACACTTCTGTATGAGGCTATATATATATATACACTTCTGTATGAGGCTATATAAATATATATATATATATATATATATATATATACACTTCTGTATGAGGCTATATATATATATACACTTCTGTATGAGGCTATATATATATATATTTACACTTCTGTATGAGGCTATATATATATATACACTTCTGTATGAGGCTATATATATATACACTTCTGTATGAGGCTATATATATATACACTTTTGTATGAGGCTATATATATATATATATATACACTTCTGTATGAGGCTATATATATATATATACACTTCTGTATGAGGCTATATATATATACACTTCTGTATGAGGCTATATATATATATTTACACTTCTGTATGAGGCTATATATATATACACTTTTGTATGAGGCTATATATATATATATATACACTTCTGTATGAGGCTATATATATATACACTTTTGTATGAGGCTATATATATATATATATACACTTCTGTATGAGGCTATATATATATATACACTTCTGTATGAGGCTATATATATATACACATTTGTATGAGGCTATATATATATATATATACACTTCTGTATGAGGCTATATATATATATACACTTCTGTATGAGGCTATATATATATACACTTCTGTATGTGGCTATATATATATATTTACACTTCTGTATGAGGCTATATATATATACACTTTTGTATGAGGCTATATATATATATATACACTTCTGTATGAGGCTATATATATATATATATATACACTTCTGTATGAGGCTATATATATATATATACACTTCTGTATGAGGCTATATATGTATATATACACTTCTGTATGAGGCTATATATGTATATATATACACTTCTGTATGAGGCTATATATATATATATACACTTCTGTATGAGGCTATATATATATATATACACTTCTGTATGAGGCTATATATATACACTTTTGTAGGAGGCTATATATATATATATACACTTCTGTATGAGGCTATATATATATACACTTCTGTATGAGGCTATATATATATATATACACTTCTGTATGAGGCTATATATGTATATATACACTTCTGTATGAGGCTATATATATATATATACACTTCTGTATGAGGCTATATATATATATATACACTTCTGTATGAGGCTATATATATATATATACACTTCTGTATGAGGCTATATATATATATATATATACACTTCTGTATGAGGCTATATATATATATATACACTTCTGTATGAGGCTATATATATATACACTTCTGTATGAGGCTATATATATATATATACACTTCTGTATGAGGCTATATATATATATACACTTCTGTATGAGGCTATATATATATACACTTCTGTATGAGGCTATATATATATATATACACTTCTGTATGAGGCTATATATATATATATACACTTCTGTATGAGGCTATATATATATATATACACTTCTGTATGAGGCTATATATATATATATACACTTCTGTATGAGGCTATATATATACACTTCTGTATGAGGCTATATATATATATACACTTCTGTATGTGGCTATATATATATATATACACTTCTGTATGAGGCTATATATATATATATACACTTCTGTATGAGGCTATATATATACACTTTTGTATGAGGCTATATATATATATATACACTTCTGTATGAGGCTATATATATATACACTTCTGTATGAGGCTATGTATATATATATATATACACTTCTGTATGAGGCTATATATATATATATACACTTCTGTATGAGGCTATATATATACACTTCTGTATGAGGCTATATATATATATACACTTCTGTATGTGGCTATATATATATACACTTCTGTATGAGGCTATATATATATATATACACTTCTGTATGAGGCTATATATATACACTTCTGTATGAGGCTATATATATACACTTCTGTATGAGGCTATATATATATATACACTTCTGTATGAGGCTATATATATATATACACTTCTGTATGAGGCTATATATATATATACACTTCTGTATGAGGCTATATATATACACTTCTGTATGAGGCTATATATATATATACACTTCTGTATGAGGCTATATATATACACTTCTGTATGAGGCTATATATATATATACACTTCTGTATGAGGCTATATATATACACTTCTGTATGAGGCTATATATATATATATACACTTCTGTATGAGGCTATATATATATATATACACTTGTGTATGAGGCTATATATATATATACACTTCTGTATGAGGCTATATATATATATATACACTTCTGTATGAGGCTATATATATATATATACACTTCTGTATGAGGCTATATATATATATATACACTTCTGTATGAGGCTATATATATACACTTTTGTATGAGGCTATATATATATATATATACACTTCTGTATGAGGCTATATATATATACACTTCTGTATGAGGCTATATATATATATATACACTTCTGTATGAGGCTATATATATATATATATACTTCTGTATGAGGCTATATATATATATATACACTTCTGTATGAGGCTATATATATACACTTCTGTATGAGGCTATATATATATATATACACTTCTGTATGAGGCTATATATATATATATATACACTTCTGTATGAGGCTATATATATATATATACACTTCTGTATGAGGCTATATATATATATACACTTCTGTATGAGGCTATATATATATATATATCTACACTTCTGTATGAGGCTATATATATATATACACTTCTGTATGAGGCTATATATATATATATATACACTTCTGTATGAGGCTATATATATATATATATATATACACTTCTGTATGAGGCTATATATATATATATTTACACTTCTGTATGAGGCTATATATATATACACTTCTGTATGAGGCTATATATATATATATATACACTTCTGTATGAGGCTATATATATATATACACTTCTGTATGAGGCTATATATATATATATATATATATATACACTTCTGTATGAGGCTATATATATATATATACACTTCTGTATGAGGCTATATATATATACACTTCTGTATGAGGCTATATATATATACACTTCTGTATGAGGCTATATATATATATATACACTTCTGTATGAGGTATATATATATATACACTTCTGTATGAGGCTATATATATATATATACACTTCTGTATGAGGCTATATATATATATACACTTCTGTATGAGGCTATATATATATACACTTCTGTATGAGGCTATATATATATATACACTTCTGTATGAGGCTATATATATATATACACTTCTGTATGAGGCTATATATATATATATACACTTCTGTATGAGGCTATATATATATATACACTTCTGTATGAGGCTATATATATATACACTTCTGTATGAGGCTATATATATATACACTTCTGTATGAGGCTATATATATATATATACACTTCTGTATGAGGCTATATATATATATACACTTCTGTATGAGGCTATATATATATATACACTTCTGTATGAGGCTATATATATATATATACACTTCTGTATGAGGCTATATATATATACACTTCTGTATGAGGCTATATATATATATACACTTCTGTATGAGGCTATGTATATATATATATACACTTTTGTATGAGGCTATATATATATATACACTTGTGTATGAGGCTATATATATATATACACTTCTGTATGAGGCTATATATATATATACACTTCTGTATGAGGCTATATATATATATATACACTTCTGTATGAGGCTATATATATATATATACACTTCTGTATGAGGCTATATATATATATACACTTCTGTATGAGGCTATATATATATATATACACTTCTGTATGAGGCTATATATATATATACACTTCTGTATGAGGCTATATATATATATATACACTTCTGTATGAGGCTATATATATATATATACACTTCTGTATGAGGCTATATATATATATACACTTCTGTATGAGGCTATATATATATATATACACTTCTGTATGAGGCTATATATATATATACACTTCTGTATGAGGCTATATATATATATATACACTTCTGTATGAGGCTATATATATATATATACACTTCTGTATGAGGCTATATATATATACACTTCTGTATGAGGCTATATATATATATCTACACTTCTGTATGAGGCTATATATATATATATATATACACTTCTGTATGAGGCTATATATATATATACACTTCTGTATGAGGCTATATATATATATCTACACTTCTGTATGAGGCTATATATATATATATATATACACTTCTGTATGAGGCTATATATATATATACACTTCTGTATGAGGCTATATATATATATACACTTCTGTTTGAGGCTATATATATATATATACACTTCTGTATGAGGCTATATATATAGATATATATATATACTTCTGTATGAGGCTATATATATATAGATATATATATACTTCTGTATGAGGCTATATATATATATATACACTTCTGTATGAGGCTATATATATACACTTTTGTATGAGGCTATATATATATATATACACTTCTGTATGAGGCTATATATATATACACTTCTGTATGAGGCTATATATATATATACACTTCTGTATGAGGCTATATATATATATATATACACTTCTGTATGAGGCTATATATATATATACACTTCTGTATGAGGCTATATATATATATATACACTTCTGTATGAGGCTATATATATATATATATACACTTCTGTATGAGGCTATATATATATATACACTTCTGTATGAGGCTATATATATATATACACTTCTGTATGAGGCTATATATATATATATATACACTTCTGTATGAGGCTATATATATATATATATATATATATATACACTTCTGTATGAGGCTATATATATATATATTTACACTTCTGTATGAGGCTATATATATATACACTTCTGTATGAGGCTATATATATATACACTTCTGTATGAGGCTATATATATATATATACACTTCTGTATGAGGCTATATATATATATACACTTCTGTATGAGGCTATATATATATATACACTTCTGTATGAGGCTATATATATATATATATATATATACACTTCTGTATGAGGCTATATATATATATATACACTTCTGTATGAGGCTATATATATATACACTTCTGTATGAGGCTATATATATATACACTTCTGTATGAGGCTATATATATATATATACACTTCTGTATGAGGTATATATATATATACACTTCTGTATGAGGCTATATATATATATATACACTTCTGTATGAGGCTATATATATATACACTTCTGTATGAGGCTATATATATATATATACACTTCTGTATGAGGCTATATATATATATATACACTTCTGTATGAGGCTATATATATACACTTCTGTATGAGGCTATATATATATATATACACTTCTGTATGAGGCTATATATATATATATACACTTCTGTATGAGGCTATATATATACACTTCTGTATGAGGCTATATATATATATATATATACACTTCTGTATGAGGCTATATATATATATACACTTCTGTATGAGGCTATATATATATATATACACTTCTGTATGAGGCTATATATATACACTTCTGTATGAGGCTATATATATATATACACTTCTGTATGTGGCTATATATATATATATATACACTTCTGTATGAGGCTATATATATATATATACACTTCTGTATGAGGCTATATATATACACTTCTGTATGAGGCTATATATATATATATACACTTCTGTATGAGGCTATATATATATATACACTTCTGTATGAGGCTATATATATATATATATATACTTCTGTATGAGGCTATATATATATATATATATACACTTCTGTATGAGGCTATATATATACACTTCTGTATGAGGCTATATATATATATATATATATATATACACTTCTGTATGAGGCTATATATAAATATATATACACTTCTGTATGAGGCTATATATATATATATACACTTCTGTATGAGGCTATATATATATATACACTTCTGTATGAGGCTATATATATATATATATATATACACTTCTGTATGAGGCTATATATATATATATATATATATATACACTTCTGTATGAGGCTATATATAAATATATATACACTTCTGTATGAGGCTATATATATATATATACACTTCTGTATGAGGCTATATATATATATACACTTCTGTATGAGGCTATGTATATATATATATATACACTTCTGTATGAGGCTATATATATATATATACACTTCTGTATGAGGCTATATATATATATACACTTCTGTATGAGGCTATATATATATATATATCTACACTTCTGCATGAGGCTATATATATATACACTTCTGTATGAGGCTATATATATATACACTTCTGTATGAGGCTATATATATATATATATACACTTCTGCATGAGGCTATATATATATATATATACACTTCTGTATGAGGCTATATATATATATCTACACTTCTGTATGAGGCTATATATATATATATATATATACACTTCTGTATGAGGCTATATATATATATACACTTCTGTATGAGGCTATATATATATATATATACACTTCTGTTTGAGGCTATATATATATATATACACTTCTGTATGAGGCTATATATATAGATATATATATATACTTCTGTATGAGGCTATATATATATAGATATATATATATACTTCTGTATGAGGCTATATATATATATATACACTTCTGTATGAGGCTATATATATACACTTTTGTATGAGGCTATATATATATATATACACTTCTGTATGAGGCTATATATATATACACTTCTGTATGAGGCTATATATATATATATACACTTCTGTATGAGGCTATATATATATATATACACTTCTGTATGAGGCTATATATATATATATACACTTCTGTATGAGGCTATATATATACACTTCTGTATGAGGCTATATATATATATACACTTCTGTATGAGGCTATATATATATAGATATATATATACTTCTGTATGAGGCTATATATATATATACACTTCTGTATGAGGCTATATATATACACTTTTGTATGAGGCTATATATATATATATACACTTCTGTATGAGGCTATATATATATATACACTTCTGTATGAGGCTATATATATATATATATACACTTCTGTATGAGGCTATATATATATATATACACTTCTGTATGAAGATATATATATACACTTCTGTATGAGGCTATATATATATATACACTTCTGTATGTGGCTATATATATATATATATACACTTCTGTATGAGGCTATATATATATATATACACTTCTGTATGAGGCTATATATATACACTTCTGTATGAGGCTATATATATATATATACACTTCTGTATGAGGCTATATATATATATACACTTCTGTATGAGGCTATATATATATATATATACTTCTGTATGAGGCTATATATATATATATATACACTTCTGTATGAGGCTATATATATACACTTCTGTATGAGGCTATATATATATATATATATATATACACTTCTGTATGAGGCTATATATAAATATATATACACTTCTGTATGAGGCTATATATATATATACACTTCTGTATGAGGCTATATATATATATATATACACTTCTGTATGAGGCTATATATATATATATACACTTCTGTATGAGGCTATATATATATATACACTTCTGTATGAGGCTATATATATATATATATCTACACTTCTGTATGAGGCAATATATATATATACACTTCTGTATGAGGCTATATATATATATATATACACTTCTGTATGAGGCTATATATATATATATATATACACTTCTGTATGAGGCTATATATATATATATATATTTACACTTCTGTATGAGGCTATATATATATACACTTCTGTATGAGGCTATATATATATATATACACTTCTGTATGAGGCTATATATATATATACACTTCTGTATGAGGCTATATATATATATATATATATATACACTTCTGTATGAGGCTATATATATATATATACACTTCTGTATGAGGCTATATATATATATATATATATATATATATACACTTCTGTATGAGGCTATATATATATACACTTCTGTATGAGGCTATATATATATACACTTCTGTATGAGGCTATATATATATATATACACTTCTGTATGAGGTATATATATATATACACTTCTGTATGAGGCTATATATATATATACACTTCTGTATGAGGCTATATATATATATACACTTCTGTATGAGGCTATATATATATACACTTCTGTATGAGGCTATATATATATATATACACTTCTGTATGAGGCTATATATATATATACACTTCTGTATGAGGCTATATAAATATATATATATATATATATACACTTCTGTATGAGGCTATATATATATATACACTTCTGTATGAGGCTATATATATATATATTTACACTTCTGTATGAGGCTATAGATATATATATAGATACACTTCTGTATGAGGCTATATATATATACACTTCTGTATGAGGCTATATATATATATACACTTCTGTATGAGGCTATATATATATATATATATATACACTTCTGTATGAGGCTATATATATATATTTTCACTTCTGTATGAGGCTATATATATATACACTTTTGTATGAGGCTATATATATATATATATACACTTCTGTATGAGGCTATATATATATATATATACACTTCTGTATGAGGCTATATATATATATATATATACACTTCTGTATGAGGCTATATATATATATATACACTTCTGTATGAGGCTATATATATACACTTCTGTATGAGGCTATATATATATATATACACTTCTGTATGAGGCTATATATATATATATATATACACTTCTGCATGAGGCTATATATATATATTTACACTTCTGTATGAGGCTATATATATATATACACTTCTGTATGAGGCTATATATATATATCTACACTTCTGTATGAGGCTATGTATATATATGTATACACTTCTGTATGAGGCTATATATATATATACACTTCTGTATGAGGCTATATATATATACACTTCTGTATGAGGCTATATATATATATCTACACTTCTGTATGAGGCTATGTATATATATGTATACACTTCTGTATGAGGCTATATATATATATACACTTCTGTATGAGGCTATATATATATACACTTCTGCATGAGGCTATATATATATATATACACTTCTGTATTAGGCTATATATATATATCTACACTTCTGTATGAGGCTATATATATATATATATATATACACTTCTGTATGAGGCTATATATATATATATACACTTCTGTATGAGGCTATATATATATATATACACTTCTGTATGAGGCTATATATATATATACACTTCTGTATGAGGCTATATATATATATCTACACTTCTGTATGAGGCTATGTATATATATATATACACTTCTGTATGAGGCTATATATATATATACACTTCTGTATGAGGCTATATATATAGATATATATATATACTTCTGTATGAGGCTATATATATATAGATATATATATACTTCTGTATGAGGCTATATATATATATATATATATATATATACACTTCTGTATGAGGCTATATATATATATTTACACTTCTGTATGAGGCTATATATATATATATATATATATATATACACTTCTGTATGAGGCTATATATATATATATACACTTCTGTATGAGGCTATGTATATAGATATATATATATATATATACACTTCTGTATGAGGCTATATATATATACACTTCTGTATGAGGCTATATATATATATATATCTACACTTCTGTATGAGGCTATATATATATATATATATACACTTCTGTATGAGGCTATATATATATACACTTCTGTATGAGGCTATATATATAGATCTACACTTCTCTATGAGGCTATATATATATATATACACTTCTGTATGAGGCTATATATATATATATATATACACTTCTGTATGAGGCTATATATATATATATACACTTCTGTATGAGGCTATATATATATATATATACACTTCTGTATGAGGCTATATATATATATATACACTTCTGTATGAAGCTATATATATATATACACTTCTGTATGAGGCTATATATATATATATATATATATATATATATATACACTTCTGTATGAGGCTATATATATATATACACTTCTGTATGAGGCTATATATATATATATATATATATATATACACTTCTGTATGAGGCTACATATATATATATACACTTCTGTATGAGGCTATATATATATATATATATACACTTCTGTTTGAGGCTATATATATATATATACACTTCTGTATGACGCTAAATATATATATACACTTCTGTATGAGGCTATATATATATATATACACTTCTGTATGAGGCTATATATATATATATATATACACTTCTGTATGAGGCTATATATATATATATACACTTCTGTATGAGGCTATATATATATATATATATATACACTTCTGTATGAGGCTATATATATATATATACACTTCTGTATGAGGCTACATATATATATATATATATACACTTCTGTATGAGGCTATATATATATATATACACTTCTGTATGAGGCTATATATATATATATATATACACTTCTGTATGAGGCTATATATATATACACTTCTGTATGAGGCTATATATATATATATATATATTTACACTTCTGTATGAGGCTATATATATATATTTACACTTCTGTATGAGGCTATATATATATATATATACACTTCTGTATGAGGCTATATATATATATATATATATATACACTTCTGTATGAGGCTATATATATATATATATATATATACACTTCTGTATGAGGCTATATATATATATACACTTCTGTATGAGGCTATATATATATATATACACTTCTGTATGAGGCTATATATATATATACACTTCTTCTTCTGTATGAGGCTATATATATATATATATTTACACTTCTGTATGAGGCTATATATATATACACTTTTGTATGAGGCTATATATATATATATTTACACTTCTGTATGAGGCTATATATATATATACACTTCTGTATGAGGCTATATATATATATATATATATACACTTCTGTATGAGGCTATATATATATATACACTTCTGTATGAGGCTATATATATATATATACACTTCTGTATGAGGCTATATATATATATATATATACACTTCTGTATGAGGCTATATATATATATTTACACTTCTGTATGAGGCTATATATATATACACTTCTGTATGAGGCTATATATATATATATACACTTCTGTATGAGGCTATATATATATATATATATACACTTCTGTATGAGGCTATATATATATATTTACACTTCTGTATGAGGCTATATATATATACACTTCTGTATGAGGCTATATATATATATATATATACACTTCTGTATGAGGCTATATATATATATATATACACTTCTGCATGAGGCTATATATATATACACTTCTGTATGAGGCTATATATATATATATATACACTTCTGCATGAGGCTATATATATATATATACACTTCTGTATGAGGCTATATATATATATATACACTTCTGTATGAGGCTATATATATATATCTACACTTCTGTATGAGGCTATATATATATATATATATACACTTCTGTATGAGGCTATATATATATATATATACACTTCTGCATGAGGCTATATATATATATATACACTTCTGTATGAGGCTATATATATATATCTACACTTCTGTATGAGGCTATATATATATATATATATACACTTCTGTATGAGGCTATATATATATATACACTTCTGTATGAGGCTATATATATATATATATACACTTCTGTTTGAGGCTATATATATATATATACACTTCTGTATGAGGCTATATATATAGATATATATATATACTTCTGTATGAGGCTATATATATATAGATATATATATACTTCTGTATGAGGCTATATATATATATATATATATACACTTCTGTATGAGGCTATATATATATATATATACACTTCTGTATGTGGCTATATATATATATATATACACTTCTGTATGAGGCTATATATATATATACACTTCTGTATGAGGCTATATATATATATATACACTTCTGTATGTGGCTATATATATATACACTTCTGTATGAGGCTATATATATATACACTTCTGTATGAGGCTATATATATATACACTTCTGTATGAGGCTATATATATATATATAATTCTGTATGAGGCTATATATATATACACTTCTGTATGTGTCTATATATATATACACTTCTGTATGAGGCTATATATATATACACTTCTGTATGAGGCTATATATATATACACTTCTGTATGAGGCTATATATATATACACTTCTGTATGAGGCTATATATATATACACTTCTGTATGAGGCTATATATATATATATACTTCTGTATGAGGCTATATATATATACACTTCTGTATGTGGCTATATATATATACACTTCTGTATGAGGCTATATATTTATACACTTCTGTATGAGGCTATATATATATACACTTCTGTATGAGGCTATATATATATATACACTTCTGTATGAGGCTATATATATATACACTTCTGTATGAGGCTATATATATATATACACTTCTGTATGAGGCTATATATATATATACACTTCTGTATGAGGCTATATATATATACACTTCTGTATGAGGCTATATATATATACACTTCTGTATGAGGCTATATATATATATACACTTCTGTATGAGG
>NW_027362765.1:345982338-345989838 GCF_046119375.1 Phyllobates terribilis | reverse complement strand
ATATACACTTCTGTATGAGGCTATATATATATATACACTTCTGTATGAGGCTATATATATATATTTACACTTCTGTATGAGGCTATATATGTATATATACACTTCTGTATGAGGCTATATATATATATATACACTTCTGTATGAGGCTATATATATATATATAGACACTTCTGTATGAGGCTATATATATATATTTACACTTCTGTATGAGGCTATATATGTATATATACACTTCTGTATGAGGCTATATATATATATATACACTTCTGTATGAGGCTATATATATATATATACACTTCTGTATGAGGCTATATATATATATATACTTCTGTATGAGGCTATATATATATTTACACTTCTGTATGAGGCTATATATATATATACACTTCTGTATGAGGCTATATATGTATATATACACTTCTGTATGAGGCTATATATATATATACACTTCTGTATGAGGCTATATATATATATACACTTCTGTATGAGGCTATATATGTATATATACACTTCTGTATGAGGCTATATATATATATACACTTCTGTATGAGACTATATATATATATACACTTCTGTATGAGGCTATATATATATTTACACTTCTGTATGAGGCTATATATATATATACACTTCTGTATGAGGCTATATATATATATACACTTCTGTATGAGGCTATATATATATATATATACACTTCTGTATGAGGCTATGTATATATATATATATATATATACACTTCTGTATGAGGCTATATATATATATATATACACTTCTGTATGAGGCTATGTATATATATATATATACACTTCTGTATGAGGCTATATATATATATATACACTTCTGTATGAGGCTATATATATATATATACACTTCTGTATGAGGCTATATATATATATACACTTCTGTATGAGGCTATGTATATATATATACACTTCTGTATGAGGCTATGTATATATATATACACTTCTGTATGAGGCTATATATATATATACACTTCTGTATGAGGCTATATATATATACACTTCTGTATGAGGCTATATATATATATACACTTCTGTATGTGGCTATATATATATATACACTTCTGTATGAGGCTATATATATATACACTTCTGTATGAGGCTATATATATATATATACACTTCTGTATGAGGCTATATATATATATACACTTCTGTATGAGGCTATATATATATATATATACACTTCTGTATGAGGCTATATATATATATACACTTCTGTATGAGGCTATATATATATACACTTCTGTATGAGGCTATATATATATATATATATACACTTCTGTATGAGGCTATATATATATATATATACACTTCTGTATGAGGCTATATATATATATACACTTCTGTATGAGGCTATATATATATATACACTTCTGTATGAGGCTATATATATATATATATACACTTCTGTATGAGGCTATATATATATATATACACTTCTGTATGAGGCTATATATATATACACTTCTGTATGAGGCTATATATATATACACTTCTGTATGAGGCTATATATATATATACACTTCTGTATGAGGCTATATATATATATACACTTCTGTATGTGGCTATATATATATATACACTTCTGTATGAGGCTATATATATATATATACACTTCTGTATGAGGCTATATATATATATACACTTCTGTATGAGGCTATATATATATATACACTTCTGTATGAGGCTATATATATATATACACTTCTGTATGAGGCTATATATATATATACACTTCTGTATGAGGCTATATATATATACACTTCTGTATGAGGCTATATATATATATATACACTTCTGTATGAGGCTATATATATATATACACTTCTGTATGAGGCTATATATATATATACACTTCTGTATGTGGCTATATATATATATATATATATACACTTCTGTATGAGGCTATATATATATATACACTTCTGTATGTGGCTATATATATATACACTTCTGTATGTGGCTATATATATATATATACACTCCTGTATGTGGCTATATATATATATATATATATACACTTCTGTATGAGGCTATATATATATATACACTTCTGTATGTGGCTATATATATATACACTTCTGTATGTGGCTATATATATATATATACACTCCTGTATGTGGCTATATATATATATATATATACACTTCTGTATGAGGCTATATATATATATATACACTTCTGTATGTGGCTATGTATATATATATATATATATACACTTCTGTATGTGGCTATATATATATACACTCCTGTATGTGGCTATATATATATATATACACTCCTGTATGTGGCTATATATATATATATATATATATACACTTCTGTATGAGGCTATATATATATATACACTTCTGTATGTGGCTATATATATATACACTTCTGTATGTGGCTATATATATATATATACACTCCTGTATGTGGCTATATATATATATATATATACACTTCTGTATGAGGCTATATATATATATATACACTTCTGTATGTGGCTATGTATATATATATATATATACACTTCTGTATGTGGCTATGTATATATATATACACTCCTGTATGTGGCTATATATATATATATACACTTCTGTATGTGGCTATGTATATATATATATATATATACACTTCTGTATGTGGCTATGTATATATATATACACTCCTGTATGTGGCTATATATATATATATATACACTCCTGTATGTGGCTATATATATATATATATACACTTCTGTATGAGGCTATATATATATATATATATATACACTTCTGTATGAGGCTATGTATATATATATATATACACTTCTGTATGTGGCTATGTATATATATATATACACTTCTGTATGAGGCTATGTATATATATATACACTTCTGTATGTGGCTATATATATATATATACACTTCCGTATGAGGCTATATATATATATACACTTCTGTATGTGGCTATATATATATACACTTCTGTATGTGGCTATATATATATATATACACTCCTGTATGTGGCTATATATATATATATATATATACACTTCTGTATGAGGCTATATATATATATATATATATATATATATACACTTCTGTATTAGGCTATATATATATACACTTCTGTATGAGGCTATGTATATATATATATATATACACTTCTGTATGTGGCTATGTATATATATATATACACTTCTGTATGAGGCTATATATATATATACACTTCTGTATGTGGCTATGTATATATATATACACTTCTGTATGAGGCTATATATATATATACACTTCTGTATGTGGCTATGTATATATATATATACACTTCTGTATGAGGCTATATATATATATATACACTTCTGTATGTGGCTATGTATATATATATATACACTTCTGTATGAGGCTATATATATATATATACACTTCTGTATGTGGCTATATATATATATATACACTTCTGTATGAGGCTATATATATATATATACACTTCTGTATGAGGCTATATATATATATATATATACACTTCTGTATGAGGCTATGTATATATATATACACTTCTGTATGTGGCTATATATATATATATACACTTCTGTATGAGGCTATATATATATACACTTCTGTATGAGGCTATATATATATACACTTCTGTATGAGGCTATATATATATATATATATATACACTTCTGTATGAGGCTATATATATATACACTTCTGTATGAGGCTATATATATATACACTTCTGTATGAGGCTATATATATATATATATATATATATATATACACTTCTGTATGAGGCTATATATATATATATTACACTTCTGTATGAGGCTATATATATATATATATATATATATACACTTCTGTATGAGGCTATATATATATACACTTCTGTATGAGGCTATATATATATATATATATATATATATTTACACTTCTGTATGAGGCTATATATAGATATATATATATACACTTCTGTATGAGGCTATATATATATATATATTTATACACTTCTGTATGAGGCTATATATATATATATATACACTTCTGTATGAGGCTATATATATATATACACTTCTGTATGAGGCTATATATATATACACTTCTGTATGAGGCTATATATATATATATATATATATATATATACACTTCTGTATGAGGCTATATATATATATTTACACTTCTGTATGAGGCTATATATATATATATATATATATACACTTCTGTATGAGGCTATATATATATATACACTTCTGTATGAGGCTATATATATATATTTACACTTCTGTATGAGGCTATGTATATATATACACTTCTGTATGAGGCTATATATATATATATACACTTCTGTATGAGGCTATATATATATATATATATACACTTCTGTATGAGGCTATATATATATATATATACACTTCTGTATGAGGCTATATATATATATACACTTCTGTATGAGGCTATATATGTATATATACACTTCTGTATGAGGCTATATATATATATTTACACTTCTGTATGAGGCTATATATATATATACACTTCTGTATGAGGCTATATATATATATATACACTTCTGTATGAGGCTATATATATATATACACTTCTGTATGAGGCTATATATATATATATACACTTCTGTATGAGGCTATATATATATATATACACTTCTGTATGAGGCTATATATATATATATATATACACTTCTGTATGAGGCTATATATATATATTTACACTTCTGTATGAGGCTATATATATATATACACTTCTGTATGAGGCTATATATGTATATATACACTTCTGTATGAGGCTATATATATATATATACACTTCTGTATGAGGCTATATATATATATACACTTCTGTATGAGGCTATATATATATTTACACTTCTGTATGAGGCTATATATGTATATATACACTTCTGTATGAGGCTATATATATATAGACACTTCTGTATGAGGCTATATATATATATTTACACTTCTGTATGAGGCTATATATGTATATATACACTTCTGTATGAGGCTATATATATATATATATACACTTCTGTATGAGGCTATATATATATATATACACTTCTGTATGAGGCTATATATATATATATACTTCTGTATGAGGCTATATATATATATACACTTCTGTATGAGGCTATATATATATATACACTTCTGTATGAGGCTATATATGTATATATACACTTCTGTATGAGGCTATATATATATATACACTTCTGTATGAGGCTATATATATATATACACTTCTGTATGAGGCTATATATGTATATATACACTTCTGTATGAGGCTATATATATATATACACTTCTGTATGAGACTATATATATATATACACTTCTGTATGAGGCTATATATGTATATATACACTTCTGTATGAGGCTATATATATATATACACTTCTGTATGAGGCTATATATATATATACACTTCTGTATGAGGCTATATATATATATACACTTCTGTATGAGGCTATATATATATATATACACTTCTGTATGAGGCTATATATATATATACACTTCTGTATGAGGCTATATATATATATACACTTCTGTATGAGGCTATATATATATATATACACTTCTGTATGAGGCTATATATATATATACACTTCTGTATGAGGCTATATATATATATATATACACTTCTGTATGAGGCTATGTATATATATATATATATACACTTCTGTATGAGGCTATATATATATATATACACTTCTGTATGAGGCTATATATATATATACACTTCTGTATGAGGCTATATATATATATATACACTTCTGTATGAGGCTATATATATATATATACACTTCTGTATGAGGCTATATATATATATACACTTCTGTATGAGGCTATATATATATATATACACTTCTGTATGAGGCTATATATATATATATACACTTCTGTATGAGGCTATATATATATATACACTTCTGTATGAGGCTAATATATATATAATATAATACACTTCTGTATGAGGCTATATATATATATACACTTCTGTATGAGGCTATATATATATATACACTTCTGTATGAGGCTATATATATATAATAACACTTCTGTATGAGGCTATATATATATATATACACTTCTGTATGAGGCTATATATATATATACACTTCTGTATGAGGCTATATATATATACACTTCTGTATGAGGCTATATATATATATACACTTCTGTATGAGGCTATATATATATATACACTTCTGTATGTGGCTATATATATATATATACACTTCTGTATGAGGCTATATATATATATATACACTTCTGTATGAGGCTATATATATATATACACTTCTGTATGAGGCTATATATATATATACACTTCTGTATGAGGCTATATATATATATATACACTTCTGTATGAGGCTATATATATATATATACACTTCTGTATGAGGCTATATATATATATACACTTCTGTATGAGGCTATATATATATACACTTCTGTATGAGGCTATATATATATATACACTTCTGTATGAGGCTATATATATATATACACTTCTGTATGTGGCTATATATATATATAATAAACACTTCTGTATGTGGCTATATATATATATACACTTCTGTATGAGGCTATATATATATATATCACTTCTGTATGTGGCTATATATATATATATACACTTCTGTATGAGGCTATATATATATATATACACTTCTGTATGAGGCTATATATATATATACACTTCTGTATGTGGCTATATATATATATACACTTCTGTATGTGGCTATATATATATATATACACTCCTGTATGTGGCTATATATATATATAATATACACTTCTGTATGAGGCTATATATATATTATACACTTCTGTATGTGATATGCTATATATATATATATATATACACTTCTGTATGTGGCTATATATATATATACACTCCTGTATGTGGCTATATATATATATATATACACTTCTGTATGAGGCTATATATATATATAATATTATAATATTATATATACACTTCTGTATGAGGCTATATATATATATACACTTCTGTATGTGGCTATATATATATACACTTCTGTATGTGGCTATATATATATATATACACTCCTGTATGTGGCTATATATATATATATATATACACTTCTGTATGAGGCTATATATATATATATACACTTCTGTATGTGGCTATGTATATATATATATATATATACACTTCTGTATGTGGCTATGTATATATACTCTATATATATATATACACTTCTGTATGAGGCTATATATATATATATATATATATATATATACACTTTCTGTATGTGGCTATGTATATATATACACTTCTGTATGTGGCTATGTATATATATCACTTCTGTATGTGGCTTATACATATACACTTCTGTATGTGGCTATATATATATATATACACTTCTGTATGAGGCTATATATATATATATACACTTCTGTATGTGGCTATGTATATATATATATATATATATACACTTCTGTATGAGGCTATGTATATAT
>NW_027362765.1:344131318-344166318 GCF_046119375.1 Phyllobates terribilis | reverse complement strand
TATACACAGGATGATAGCAGTGTTCCTGTACAGTGTATATATATATATATCCCCCCTGTATATATACACAGGATGATAGCAGTGTTCCTGTACAGTGTATATATATATATATCCCCCTGTATATATACACAGGATGATAGCAGTGTTCCTGTACAGTGTATATATATATATATCCCCCCCTGTATATATACACAGGATGATAGCAGTGTTCCTGTACAGTGTATATATATATATATATATATATATATATATCCCCCCTGTATATATACACAGGATGATAGCAGTGTTCCTGTACAGTGTATATATATATATCCCTCTGTATATATACACAGGATGATAGCAGTGTTCCTGTACAGTGTATATATATATATTCCCCCCTGTATATATACACAGGATGATAGCAGTGTTCCTGTACAGTGTATATATATATATATCTCCCCCCTGTATATATACACAGGATGATAGCAGTGTTCCTGTACAGTGTATATATATATATATATCTCCCCCCTGTATATATACACAGGATGATAGCAGTGTTCCTGTACAGTATATATATATATATATATATCCCCCCTGTATATATACACAGGATGATAGCAGTGTTCCTGTACAGTGTATATATATATATCCCCCTCTGTATATATACACAGGATGAGAGCAGTGTTCCTGTACAGTGTATATATATATATCCCCCCCTGTATATATACACAGGATGATAGCAGTGTTCCTGTACAGTGTATATATATATATATCCCCCCTGTATATATACACAGGATGATAGCAGTGTTCCTGTACAGTGTATATATATATATCCCCCTCTGTATATATACACAGGATGAGAGCAGTGTTCGTGTACAGTGTATATATATATATCCCCCCTGTATATATACACAGGATGATAGCAGTGTTCCTGTACAGTGTATATATATATATATATATCCCCCCTGTATATATACACAGGATGATAGCAGTGTTCCTGTACAGTATATATATATATATATATATATATATCCCCCCTGTATATATACACAGGATGATAGCAGTGTTCCTGTACAGTGTATATATATATATCCCTCCTGTATATATACACAGGATGATAGCAGTGTTCCTGTACAGTGTATATATATATATATATATCCCCCCTGTATATATACACAGGATGATAGCAGTGTTCCTGTACAGTGTATATATATATATATCCCCCCTGTATATATACACAGGATGATAGCAGTGTTCCTGTACAGTGTGTATATATATATCCCCCCCTGTATATATACACAGGATGATAGCAGTGTTCCTGTACAGTGTATATATATATATATATCCCCCCTGTATATATACACAGGATGATAGCAGTGTTCCTGTACAGTGTATATATATATATCCCTCCTGTATATATACACAGGATGATAGCAGTGTTCCTGTACAGTGTATATGACGCGCCCCCTGGGACATATTCCTTTTTGAGGGGAATACCCGGCACCGGATCAGATGGGGGGTTGTAGTCTCCGAGCGGCTGTGACCCGGTCCCGTGCCCAGGGCGTCAAGCTCAGTGTTATGTGGCAGCTTTACAGATGTTACTAAAGTTCTTTTGTGTCGACTACGCCACCCGTTGTGATGCGGTCACTGTGGCCGCCGCTGCTGCAGGGTCCGCTGAGGCTGATGGTGGGTGCGCAGCTTGGTGAGATAACCCCCAACGGGAGGGGTATAGCCTCAGAGGGGACAGGCGCAGAGGATGGGGGTTGTGGTGGTGCGGTGCAGCCGGCAATGAAGACAGACTCGGGTTATGCAGTTAAGGGTGTTTACTTACTGCAGATGTTGTACTGGTCACTCCAGCTGCTAGTGACCACCCGAGCCGTGCTGCGTCCACCAGGTCCTGGATCCAGCCAACCCCCAAACAAGTCCGGAGCGTGGCCCTGAGCTCTCCCTCTGTCCTTTCTTCAGCCGTCCCCACCAGTGATTCACCTAGGTCCAGCTCCCTCGGGCCTTCTTTTGGGACACCCTTGGCCCTGGGTTCCCTGACCCTTCATGTGGTGTGCCTTCGGGGTGAATGTGGTGGGTGACCGTGACAGACACTGCCCACGGTCTCCGGTCTCTGGCTGGGGAATGTCTTTACCCCCACCAGCTTGGGTTCCGGTACCCTGATGCTGACTCCTCACCCGGTGTTCTAATTTGGGTTCTTGGGTCCCTTCAGTCTTCCCCCTCTGGGTCTTTCTCTGCTCCACTCTCTCTCTCTCCAGGGCTGCTGTTTCCTTCTCTCTCCTCTCCAACTGACTTGTTCTCAGCGTCTGACCTTGTCCTCTGCAGCTGACTGACCCTGATCTAAGTTGGTGCCCTCCTTATATATCCCTCTATGTGTGAGCTCAGGTGACCAGCACCCAATGAGCTCCTATCACTACCCAGACTGCTCCCCCTATCTGCCCCTACACTACATGGGATGTACCACCCCCCTCCCACTCCAGCCAGGAACAGGCTCGGTTGTACCTGCACATTTCTAAGTGGGAGTACCGTCGGCCTGCTCCTCTGAAATGGGATGTATGTAGTGCATGCAGTCTATCTGAGCTCAGTTCCACACTCCTTCCTTACCCGGGAGTGGAATATCACACCTCTGGGTTGAGGTGCAATACCCCTGTAGCAGCCGAATCCTCAGGGTGCTACATTCCCCCCTGGTAAATCACAGCACGTCCTCGGGCTGTAAAGACATAAAACACCAAAACATACAAATTTTTTTTTTTTTTCATATAAACATATAAACATATAAAACATTATATATATAAAACTTTTTTATATAAACATTCTCGTAGACTTCTCTTGTCTCTGGTTCCTCCTCCGGACACTGTGCAACGTGTGTCCGGGAAAAAGTGCGACAGTCTCTTTGAAAAAACTGGTTTTCTATAAAACCGGTAGGGGGCGCTTTAGGAAGCGCAACTATATACAGGGAAAGTTGGCCGCTCTCAGTCCTCGGCCAGGTAGAGGAAAGGGAATGGCTGCTCACAGTCCTCAGCCTGTAGGATGAAGGGGTTAACGGGTACACAGTTCACTGGTCCCAACGGGGACTATTTTAGCAGCAACGGTTCACTGTGCCCCGACAGGCAACTATATACAGTCTCTACTCCCGTCCTCAACGACGGCTCCCTCCTGCTTTTTCTTAGTGATACGGTGTTGCTTCAGACCCGTCCGGGTCCTCTGGCTCCTCCCAGATGCGGCACTCTTGGTATTACGGGCGCGGGCGCGGTGGTGGTGGCGCCCGGGTTGCCCAGGCCTTGCGGCCAGGCCTGGGGCACCTGGAAGGTGAAGGGCACCGTTAATACGGCGGCGCCCTGGGCTACCTGGCCTTGCGGCCAGGCCGGAGGCTCCGCGGAGGTAGGGGGCGCTGTTGGTGATGCGGCGCCCGGGGGTACTAGGCCTTGCGACCAGGCTGGTGGTAATTCTTGCTTTGTCACGCTCCGGGTCGAGGCGCGTGACGTCACAGGGGTCGCTGCGGCGGCTTCCGGTCGGGGCCTAGTCCATGGCGGTGACATGGCGGCTACGGGCACAGCAGGGGGACTTTCGGGCTCTGCGACGGGGAGCTGGGGCAGGTAAGCGGTGTCACGGCTTGGGGTATAGGCGTCCCCTTTACCTGCCTCCATGCGCTCGGCTCCCTCCTCGGCGCCGTCTCCGGCCTTGGGTCCTCCCGCGCCATCCTCAGAGGCGGTCTGCTTCCTCTTCCAGGGTAGCGTGCTCCGTTGACTGGTCTCTGCTTGCTGGGCCATCTCCCGGCTCCACTCCGCCAGTATCTCACGCTGTACCCGGGCCATCCTCCTTGCGAGGCCCTCCAGGGCAGTTTGTGCACACTCCCGGTCTCGGGGGAGCTGCGCTAGGATCTCCGCTAGACCTAGCGGGGTTGTGGACTCTAGCAGGCTCCTGACCATCGGGTCGGTGCTGCTCTGCTCTGCTTCCGGCAGGCTCCTGGCCAGCGGGCCGGTGCTGCTCTGCCCTCCTTCCTCGGTCTCTAGCAGACTCCTGGCCAGCGGGCCGGTGCTGTTCTGCTTTCTCTCCATCTCCGGGTGAGCTCCTTCGCTACTCCTCGTTAGACCTCTTGCCTCCGGGTGCGCTCGCTCCAGACTGCTCCAAGCGACACCCATCTTTTCTCTTCTCTTTCGTCTCCTCCCACTTAGAGGGCGGTCCCGGGGCAACTCGGTGACTGTCAGCTCCAGGGGGAGTTCTTTCACGCTGACAGACACCTCCAGCATCACAGTCTCTGTTGGTGGGGGCGGTTTCCACTTTTGGCGCCATTTTCTGTCCTGGCCCACGATGGGAGGTGGCCTCTTGCCCTCCTTTGGCACGTCCATAATGGCGTCCGCTGCTCTTCCAAGGCGGGAAATCTGCGGTTTTGGCGGGAGGCGTCGCCCAGTGGCGGGAAACTCTGCAGATGGCGGGAACAAGCTGGAAATGGCGGACAATCGGCGGGAAACGACTGGTGATGGAGTCCGATGGCGTGGACCCTCCGGAAACGGCAGGAGTCTTCTTTCTGAGGTAAACTTGCACTTTTCTTCAGGCACGCAGTACCCGGGTGTTGCGGGCACGTAATCCTGCCGACTACGCCAAAGTTGACGCGCCCCCTGGGACATATTCCTTTCTGAGGGGAATACCCGGCACCGGATCAGATGGGGGGTTGTAGTCTCCGAGCGGCTGTGACCCGGTCCCGTGCCCAGGGCGTCAAGCTCAGTGTTATGTGGCAGCTTTACAGATGTTACTAAAGTTCTTTTGTGTCGACTACGCCACCCGTTGTGATGCGGTCACTGTGGCCGCCGCTGCTGCAGGGTCCGCTGAGGCTGATGGTGGGTGCGCAGCTTGGTGAGATAACCCCCAACGGGAGGGGTATAGCCTCAGAGGGGACAGGCGCAGAGGATGGGGGTTGTGGTGGTGCGGTGCAGCCGGCAATGAAGACAGACTCGGGTTATGCAGTTAAGGGTGTTTACTTACTGCAGATGTTGTACTGGTCACTCCAGCTGCTAGTGACCACCCGAGCCGTGCTGCGTCCACCAGGTCCTGGATCCAGCCAACCCCCAAACAAGTCCGGAGCGTGGCCCTGAGCTCTCCCTCTGTCCTTTCTTCAGCCGTCCCCACCAGTGATTCACCTAGGTCCAGCTCCCTCGGGCCTTCTTTTGGGACACCCTTGGCCCTGGGTTCCCTGACCCTTCATGTGGTGTGCCTTCGGGGTGAATGTGGTGGGTGACCGTGACAGACACTGCCCACGGTCTCCGGTCTCTGGCTGGGGAATGTCTTTACCCCCACCAGCTTGGGTTCCGGTACCCTGATGCTGACTCCTCACCCGGTGTTCTAATTTGGGTTCTTGGGTCCCTTCAGTCTTCCCCCTCTGGGTCTTTCTCTGCTCCACTCTCTCTCTCTCCAGGGCTGCTGTTTCCTTCTCTCTCCTCTCCAACTGACTTGTTCTCAGCGTCTGACCTTGTCCTCTGCAGCTGACTGACCCTGATCTAAGTTGGTGCCCTCCTTATATATCCCTCTATGTGTGAGCTCAGGTGACCAGCACCCAATGAGCTCCTAACACTACCCAGACTGCTCCCCCTATCTGCCCCTACACTACATGGGATGTACCACCCCCCCTCCCACTCCAGCCAGGAACAGGCTCGGTTGTACCTGCACATTTCTAAGTGGGAGTACCGTCGGCCTGCTCCTCTGGAATGGGATGTATGTAGTGCATGCAGTCTATCTGAGCTCAGTTCCACACTCCTTCCTTACCCGGGAGTGGAATATCACACCTCTGGGTTGAGGTGCAATACCCCTGTAGCAGCCGAATCCTCAGGGTGCTACATATATATATATATCCCCCCCTGTATATATACACAGGATGATAGCAGTGTTCCTGTACAGTGTATATATATATATATCCCCCCTGTATATATACACAGGATGATAGCAGTGTTCCTGTACAGTGTATATATATATATCCCCCTGTATATATACACAGGATGATAGCAGTGTTCCTGTACAGTGTATATATATATATCCCCCCCCCTGTATATATACACAGGATGATAGCAGTGTTCCTGTACAGTGTATATATATATATATATCCCCCCTGTATATATACACAGGATGATAGCAGTGTTCCTGTACAGTGTATATATATATATCCCCCCTGTATATATACACAGGATGATAGCAGTGTTCCTGTACAGTGTATATATATATATCCCCCCTGTATATATACACAGGATGATAGCAGTGTTCCTGTACAGTGTATATATATATATATCCCCCTCTGTATATATACACAGGATGAGAGCAGTGTTCCTGTACAGTGTATATATATATATCCCTCCTGTATATATACACAGGATGATAGCAGTGTTCCTGTACAGTGTATATATATATATATATATATATATATATATATCCCCCCTGTATATATACACAGGATGATAGCAGTGTTCCTGTACAGTGTATATATATATATCCCCCCTGTATATATACACAGGATGATAGCAGTGTTCCTGTACAGTGTATATATATATATCCCCCCTGTATATATACACAGGATGATAGCAGTGTTCCTGTACAGTGTATATATATATATATATCTCCCCCCTGTATATATACACAGGATGATAGCAGTGTTCCTGTACAGTATATATATATATATATATCCCCCCTGTATATATACACAGGATGATAGCAGTGTTCCTGTACAGTGTATATATATATATATATCCCCCCTGTATATATACACAGGATGATAGCAGTGTTCCTGTACAGTGTATATATATATATATCCCCCCTGTATATATACACAGGATGATAGCAGTGTTCCTGTACAGTGTATATATATATATCCCCCTGTATATATACACAGGATGATAGCAGTGTTCCTGTACAGTGTATATATATATATATCCCCCTCTGTATATATACACAGGATGAGAGCAGTGTTCCTGTACAGTGTATATATATATATCCCTCCTGTATATATACACAGGATGATAGCAGTGTTCCTGTACAGTGTATATATATATATATATATATATATATATATATATATCCCCCCTGTATATATACACAGGATGATAGCAGTGTTCCTGTACAGTGTATATATATATATCCCCCCTGTATATATACACAGGATGATAGCAGTGTTCCTGTACAGTGTATATATATATATCCCCCCTGTATATATACACAGGATGATAGCAGTGTTCCTGTACAGTGTATATATATATATATATATCCCCCCTGTATATATACACAGGATGATAGCAGTGTTCCTGTACAGTATATATATATATATATATCCCCCCTGTATATATACACAGGATGATAGCAGTGTTCCTGTACAGTGTATATATATATATATATCTCCCCCCTGTATATATACACAGGATGATAGCAGTGTTCCTGTACAGTGTATATATATATATATATCCCCCCTGTATATATACACAGGATGATAGCAGTGTTCCTGTACAGTGTATATATATATATATCCCCCCTGTATATATACACAGGATGATAGCAGTGTTCCTGTACAGTGTATATATATATCCCCCCCCTGTATATATACACAGGATGATAGCAGTGTTCCTGTACAGTATATATATATATATCCCCCCCTGTATATATACACAGGATGATAGCAGTGTTCCTGTACAGTGTATATATATATATCCCCCCTGTATATATACACAGGATGATAGCAGTGTTCCTGTACAGTGTATATATATATATCCCCCCTGTATATATACACAGGATGATAGCAGTGTTCCTGTACAGTGTATATATATATATCCCCCCTGTATATATACACAGGATGATAGCAGTGTTCCTGTACAGTGTATATATATATGTATATCTCCCCCCTGTATATATACACAGGATGATAGCAGTGTTCCTGTACAGTGTATATATATATATATCCCCCCTGTATATATACACAGGATGATAGCAGTGTTCCTGTACAGTGTATATATATATCCCCCCCCTGTATATATACACAGGATGATAGCAGTGTTCCTGTACAGTGTATATATATATATCCCCCCCCTGTATATATACACAGGATGATAGCAGTGTTCCTGTACAGTATATATATATATATCCCCCCCTGTATATATACACAGGATGATAGCAGTGTTCCTGTACAGTGTATATATATATATCCCCCTGTATATATACACAGGATGATAGCAGTGTTCCTGTACAGTGTATATATATATATCCCCCCCCTGTATATATACACAGGATGATAGCAGTGTTCCTGTACAGTATATATATATATATCCCCCGTGTATTTATACACAGGATGATAGCAGTGTTCCTGTACAGTGTATATATATATATCCCCCCTGTATTTATACACAGGATGATAGCAGTGTTCCTGTACAGTGTATATATATATATATCCCCCTGTATATATACACAGGATGATAGCAGTGTTCCTGTACAGTGTATATATATATATCCCCCCCTGTATATATACACAGGATGATAGCAGTGTTCCTGTACAGTGTATATATATATATATATATATATCCCCCCCTGTATATATACACAGGATGATAGCAGTGTTCCTGTACAGTGTATATATATATATCCCCCCCTGTATATATACACAGGATGATAGCAGTGTTCCTGTACAGTGTATATATATATATCCCCCCCTGTATATATACACAGGATGATAGCAGTGTTCCTGTACAGTGTATATATATATATATCCCCCCCTGTATATATACACAGGATGATAGCAGTGTTCCTGTACAGTGTATATATATATATATCCCCCCCTGTATATATACACAGGATGATAGCAGTGTTCCTGTACAGTGTATATATATATATATCCCCCCCTGTATATATACACAGGATGATAGCAGTGTTCCTGTACAGTGTATATATATATATATATCCCCCCCTGTATATATACACAGGATGATAGCAGTGTTCCTGTACAGTGTATATATATATATATCCCCCCCTGTATATATACACAGGATGATAGCAGTGTTCCTGTACAGTGTATATATATATATATCCTCCCTGTATATATACACAGGATGATAGCAGTGTTCCTGTACAGTGTATATATATATCCCCCCCTGTATATATACACAGGATGATAGCACTGTTCCTGTACAGTGTATATATATATCCCCCCCTGTATATATACACAGGATGATAGCAGTGTTCCTGTACAGTATATATATATATATCCCCCTGTATATATACACAGGATGATAGCAGTGTTCCTGTACAGCGTATATATATATATATATCTCCCCCCTGTATATATACACAGGATGATAGCAGTGTTCCTGTACAGTGTATATATATATATATCCCCCCCTGTATATATACACAGGATGATAGCAGTGTTCCTGTACAGTGTATATATATATATATATCTCCCCCCTGTATATATACACAGGATGATAGCACTGTTCCTGTACAGTATATATATATATATATATATCCCCCCTGTATATATACACAGGATGATAGCAGTGTTCCTGTACAGTGTATATATATATATATCCCCCCCTGTATATATACACAGGATGATAGCAGTGTTCCTGTACAGTGTATATATATATATATATCTCCCCCCTGTATATATACACAGGATGATAGCAGTGTTCCTGTACAGTGTATATATATATATATCCCCCCCTGTATATATACACAGGATGATAGCAGTGTTCCTGTACAGTGTATATATATATATATCCCCCCTGTATATATACACAGGATGATAGCAGTGTTCCTGTACAGTATATATATATATATCCCCCCCTGTATATATACACAGGATGATAGCAGTGTTCCTGTACAGTGTATATATATATATCCCTCCCTGTATATATACACAGGATGATAGCAGTGTTCCTGTACAGTGTATATATATATATATCCCCCCTGTATATATACACAGGATGATAGCAGTGTTCCTGTACAGTGTATATATATATATCCCCCCCTGTATATATACACAGGATGAGAGCAGTGTTCCTGTACAGTGTATATATATATATCCCCCCCTGTATATATACACAGGATGATAGCAGTGTTCCTGTACAGTTTATATATATATATCCCCCCTGTATATATACACAGGATGATAGCAGTGTTCCTGTACAGTGTATATATATATATCCCCCCCTGTATATATACACAGGATGATAGCAGTGTTCCTGTACAGTGTATATATATATATATATATCTCCCCCTGTATATATACACAGGATGATAACAGTGTTCCTGTACAGTGTATATATATATATATCCCCCCCTGTATATATACACAGGATGATAGCAGTGTTCCTGTACAGTGTATATATATATATATCCCCCCCTGTATATATACACAGGATGATAGCAGTGTTCCTGTACAGTGTATATATATATATCCCCCTGTATATATACACAGGGTGATAGCAGTGTTCCTGTACAGTGTATATATATATATCCCCCCCTGTATATATACACAGGATGATAGCAGTGTTCCTGTACAGTGTATATATATATATATCCCCCCTGTATATATACACAGGATGATAGCAGTGTTCCTGTACAGTATATATATATATATATCCCCCCTGTATATATACACAGGATGATAGCAGTGTTCCTGTACAGTGTATATGTGGCACCCCAGGGGTCTGGTTTCCACAGTAACGGCAATGTTATGTCTGAGAGCAGGTGGGAGGTCTCTTGGTCAGGAATCCTATGCATGCCACACCTCCTGCCCAGTCCTGGGAGGGGAAGAACTTCCCCTAGATAAACCTGGGGCTGAGGCAGGGTTAGGGAGTTCAGAGGGAGAGTTCAGCCAGGAGGGCTGACAGGGAGCTGTGGCTCCGGCTGGGCCCAGCTCCTGGGCCATGCCAGAAGTAGAGACAGAGAAGAGAAGCAGCTATGGGAAGAAACAACAGGAGCTCTGTGGGAGCAGTGTTACAAGGAGTCAGGGGCTGGCAGCTGCAGAGCTCGCCCTGACTGAGAAGATTTCTTACCGGACCCGGAGTCCGAGGCTGTGGGGACTAACTCCTACCCAGCAGCAGAATCCGTCAGGCAGGGGATTTCAGGTCCTCTGGCCAAGAAACCCGAAGGCACGGTCACACGCATGGGACCAGCACCGCCGTCGTGGAGCGGAAGCTACTAGAAGGCCCCGAGTCACCGGCCATACGGGTGAGCACCACACGGTACACTCAGGGACGTGGGCTACTTATACCCGCCTCTAGCAAGGTAGCCAAAAGAGTACAGTTAGTTTGGGAGGCCTACAACTCCGCCTGGCCAGGGGAGATCCCATCTGCTCAAGGACTGACCAGGCCCCAATCGCTAGCCAGTACTCCGGGAGGGTCTATCGTTGTCACCAGTAAAGACCCTGAACTACACTGTACCGTCTCTGAGTGGTTCCTGCTACCCCCATCATCCACGTCGGCTGCCCTGAGGCCATACCCCTCCCGTTGGGGGTTATACTATCACGCTGCACAATCCTACCACCGGCCTCAGCGGTCTGCCCTGCAGCAGCAGCTCCTTAGCTGTACTCAACGGGTGGCGTAGTCGTCCAACATCTACCGCTGATACAGCGCCACTCAGTTTGACTCCCTGGGCACGGACCGGGTCACCGCCACGAGACTACAACCCTCAACAGATCCGGCTCCGGGTAAGCTCCTGCATGCGCAACGGTGTGCGACACAGGCCCAGGGGTGCGTCAACTTTTGGCTTAGTCGGCAGGATTTCGTGCCCGCAACCACCGGGTACTGCGTGCCTGAAAAAGACTGTTCAAACTTACCTGTGGTGAAGATTCCCGCCATCCGGCGCCATCTTCCACTTCCTTCCCGCCATCAGTGGAGTTTTCCCGCCATCCGGCGCCATCTTCGGCCTTCTTCCCGCCATACGTGGAGTTTTCCCGCCATTGGACGCCATCTTGAGGACGCCGCGCGGGAAGAAGAGGGGCGTGGACTCCGAAATCGCGCGAGAACTGAAGCCCCGCCTCACGTCCGGACGTTGCGTAAGGTCCTGGAAGGAGCCCAGCAGACGCCGACGTCACAGGAGCGCGACGGAAGGTCCTCAACCCTGACGATCCACTGCGGAGCCGCGGCCTACGGAAGAGGATCATCGCAAGGTAGGCCACGGTCCACTAGGGGGGAGAAGGATGTCGGATACGGAGGAGAGCTTCACCGCTTCAACCCCCGCCAGCGCCACCGCTGTTGCGGTCATGCCTTTCACCATGCCCTATATCCCGGGGGCAGCCTGGCTACCCCAGTACTCAGGGGAGTCACATACCCTGCATGACTTTAGAGAAAAGCTGGATAGCCTCTTCCAGGTGTATCCCCTCACAGAGGAGCAAAAAGTGAGCATCCTGGTGGCCCAATTAACCGGGGCAGCCCAAAGGGAGGTAAAGTCCTGGCCACCTGGGAGGAGGACTGTCGCAGAGATACTAACCCAGCTAACCGAGGAGGAGCTGCAGTACTACCAATACGAGGAAAGCCAAGAGGACCCGGACGGGTCTGAGGACTACCCTCAGGAGGGAGCACAAAGAGGACATAGCTACTGAAGGGAAGTAGCGTGAATAAAGAGCTGTAAATAGTTACCCTTAAGGGTACAAGGACTGCTGCTAATTAAAATATGGTCCCCGTTGGGATTAGTGAATTGTTCCCCATGTGTCCCTATCCCTTACCAGGCTGAGGACTGTGAGCAGCCATCCCCTATCCCTTACCAGGCTGAGGACTGTGAGCAGCCAATCCTTATCCCCACTGGCCGAGGACTGAGAGCGGCCATATCCTGTAAATAATTATGTGTTTCTAGTAATTTATGGGAGTCTTTGGTGGATTTACCGGTAATCCTTTGTACATGGTTGGAGCGTAACCCAGGAATGGACTAAAGACTGTTAAGGACTCGGGGCAGGACAGACCCCTACCTGGTTACGTCTCCCTGTTTTGGTGAAATGGACACCTTGCTTTTCTTCAAAAACTGCACCCGGTTGCGGACACGCCGTGACCATCTTTATGTGTTTTTCTTATTGTATTATTATTGTTTATACCTTGTTATGTTTTTCTAAAAATATGTTTAGTCCCGGAGTACTAAATTTCACTAGGGGGGAATGTGGCACCCCAGGGGTCTGGTTTCCACAGTAACGGCAGTGTTATGTCTGAGAGCAGGTGGGAGGTCTCTTGGTCAGGAATCCTATGCATGCCACACCTCCTGCCCAGTCCTGGGAGGGGAAGAACTTCCCCTATATAAACCTGGGGCTGAGGCAGGGTTAGAGAGTTCAGGGGGAGAGTTCAACCAGGAGGGCTGACAGGGAGCTGTGGCTCCGGCTGGGCCCATCTCCTGGGCCATGCCAGAAGTAGAGACAGAGAAGAGAAGCAGCTATGGGAAGAAACAACAGGAGCTCTGTGGGAGCAGTGTTACAAGGAGTCAGGGGCTGGCAGCTGCAGAGCTCGCCCTGACTGAGAAGATTTCTTACCGGACCCGGAGTCCGAGGCTGTGGGGACTAACTCCTACCCAGCAGCAGAATCCGTCAGGCAGGGGATTTCAGGTCCTCTGGCCAAGAAACCCGAAGGCACGGTCACATGCGAGGGACCAGCACCGCCGTCGTGGAGCGAAAGCTACTAGAAGGCCCCGAGTCACTGGCCATACGGGTGAGCACCACACGGTACACTCAGGGACGTGGGCTACTTATACCCGCCTCTAGCAAGGTAGCCAGAAGAGTATCGTTAGTTTGGGAGGCCTACAACTCCGCCTGGCCAGGGGAGATCCCATCTGCTCAAGGACTGACCAGGCCCCAATCGCTAGCCAGTACTCCGGGAGGGTCTATCTTTGTCACCAGTAAAGACCCTGAACTACACCGTACCGTCTCCGAGTGGTTCCTACTACCCCCATCATCCACGTCGGCTGCCCTGAGGCCATACCCCTCCCGTTGGGGGTTATACTATCACGCTGCACAATCCTACCACCGGCCTCAGCGGTCTGCCCTGCAGCAGCAGCTCCTCAGCTGTACTCAACGGGTGGCGTAGTCGTCCAACATCTACCGCTAATACAGCGCCACTTAGTCTGACTCCCTAGGCACGGACCGGATCACCGCCACGAGACTACAACCCTCAAGAGATCCGGCTCCGGGTAAGCTCCTGCATGCGCAACGCTGTGCGACACAGGCCCAGGGGTGCGTCATATATATATATATCCCCGCCTGTATATATACACAGGATGATAGCAGTGTTCCTGTACAGTGTATATATTTATATCCCCCCTGTATATATACACAGGATGATAGCAGTGTTCCTGTACAGTGTATATATATATATCCCCCCTGTATATATACACAGGATGATAGCAGTGTTCCTGTACAGTGTATATATATATATCCCCCTGTATATATACACAGGATGATAGCAGTGTTCCTGTACAGTATATATATATATATATATCCCCCCCTGTATATATACACAGGATGATAGCAGTGTTCCTGTACAGTGTATATATATATATATCCCCCCCTGTATATATACACAGGATGATAGCAGTGTTCCTGTACAGTGTATATATATATATCCCCCCCTGTATATATACACAGGATGATAGCAGTGTTCCTGTACAGTGTATATATATATATATATCCCCCTGTATATATACACAGGATGATAGCAGTGTTCCTGTACAGTGTATATATATATATCCCCCCTGTATATATACACAGGATGATAGCAGTGTTCCTGTACAGTGTGTATATATATATATCCCCCTGTATATATACACAGGATGATAGCAGTGTTCCTGTACAGTGTATATATATATCTCCCCCCTGTATATATACACAGGATGATAGCAGTGTTCCTGTACAGTGTATATATATATATCCCCCCCCTGTATATATACACAGGATGATAGCAGTGTTCCTGTACAGTGTATATATATATATATATATATATCCCCCCCTGTATATATACACAGGATGATAGCACTGTTCCTGTACAGTGTATATATATATATCCCCCGTGTATATATACACAGGATGATAGCAGTGTTCCTGTACAGTGTATATATATATATCCCCCCTGTATATATACACAGGATGATAGCATTGTTCCTGTACAGTGTATATATATATATCCCCCCTGTATATATACACAGGATGATAGCAGTGTTCCTGTACAGTGTATATATATATATATCCCCCCCTGTATATATACACAGGATGATAGCAGTGTTCCTGTACAGTGTATATATATATATCCCCCCCTGTATATATACACAGGATGATAGCAGTGTTCCTGTACAGTGTATATATATATATCCCCCCCTGTATATATACACAGGATGATAGCAGTGTTCCTGTACAGTGTATATATATATATCCCCCCCTGTATATATACACAGGATGATAGCAGTGTTCCTGTACAGTGTATATATATATATATCCCCCCCTGTATATATACACAGGATGATAGCAGTGTTCCTGTACAGTGTATATATATATATATCCCCCCTGTATATATACGCAGGATGATAGCAGTGTTCCTGTACAGTGTATATATATATATATCCCCCCTGTATATATACACAGGATGAGAGCAGTGTTCCTGTACAGTGTATATATATATATCCCCCTGTATATATACACAGGATGATAGCAGTGTTCCTGTACAGTGTATATATATATATATCCCCCCCTGTATATATACACAGGATGATAGCAGTGTTCCTGTACAGTGTATATATATATATCCCCCCTGTATATATACGCAGGATGATAGCAGTGTTCCTGTACAGTGTATATATATATATCCCCCCCTGTATATATACACAGGATGATAGCAGTGTTCCTGTACAGTGTATATATATATATCCCCCCTGTATATATACGCAGGATGATAGCAGTGTTCCTGTACAGTGTATATATATATATCCCCCCTGTATATATACACAGGATGATAGCAGTGTTCCTGTACAGTGTATATATATATATATATATCCCCCTGTATATATACACAGGATGGTAGCAGTGTTCCTGTACAGTGTATATATATATATATCCCCCCTGTATATATACACAGGATGATAGCAGTGTTCCTGTACAGTGTATATATATATATATATCCCCCTGTATATATACACAGGATGGTAGCAGTGTTCCTGTACAGTGTATATATATATATATCCCCCCTGTATATATACACAGGATGATAGCAGTGTTCCTGTACAGTGTATATATATATATATATATCCCCCTGTATATATACACAGGATGGTAGCAGTGTTCCTGTACAGTGTATATATATATATCCCCCCCTGTATATATACACAGGATGATAGCAGTGTTCCTGTACAGTGTATATATATATATATATCCCCCTGTATATATACACAGGATGGTAGCAGTGTTCCTGTACAGTGTATATATATATATATCCCCCCTGTATATATACACAGGATGATAGCAGTGTTCCTGTACAGTGTATATATATATATATATATCCCCCTGTATATATACACAGGATGGTAGCAGTGTTCCTGTACAGTGTATATATATATATCCCCCCCTGTATATATACACAGGATGATAGCAGTGTTCCTGTACAGTGTATATATATATATATATCCCCCCTGTATATATACACAGGATGGTAGCAGTGTTCCTGTACAGTGTATATATATATATCCCCCCCTGTATATATACACAGGATGATAGCAGTGTTCCTGTACAGTGTATATATATATATCCCCCCTGTATATATACACAGGATGATAGCAGTGTTCCTGTACAGTGTATATATATATATCCCCCTGTATATATACACAGGATGGTAGCAGTGTTCCTGTACAGTGTATATATATATATCCCCCCCTGTATATATACACAGGATGATAGCAGTGTTCCTGTACAGTGTATATATATATATCCCCCCTGTATATATACACAGGATGATAGCAGTGTTCCTGTACAGTGTATATATATATATCCCCCCTGTATATATACACAGGATGATAGCAGTGTTCCTGTACAGTGTATATATATATATCCCCCCCTGTATATATACACAGGATGATAGCAGTGTTCCTGTACAGTGTATATATATATATCCCCCCCTGTATATATACACAGGATGATAGCAGTGTTCCTGTACAGTGTATATATATATATCCCCCCCTGTATATATACACAGGATGATAGCAGTGTTCCTGTAGAGTGTATATATATATATATATACCCCTGTATATATACACAGGATGATAGCAGTGTTCCTGTACAGTGTATATAATATATATATATATCCCCCTGTATATATACACAGGATGATAGCAGTGTTCCTGTACAGTGTATATATATATATCCCCCCTGTATATATACACAGGATGATAGCAGTGTTCCTGTACAGTGTATATATATATATATCCCCCCTGTATATATACACAGGATGATAGCAGTGTTCCTGTACAGTGTATATATATATATATATCCCCCCCTGTATATATACACAGGATGATAGCAGTGTTTCTGTAAAGTGTATATATATATATATCCCCCTGTATATATACACAGGATGATAGCAGTGTTTCTGTAAAGTGTATATATATATATATCCCCCTGTATATATACACAGGATGATAGCAGTGTTCCTGTACAGTGTATATATATATATATATCCCCCCCCCTGTATATATACACAGGATGATAGCAGTGTTTCTGTAAAGTGTATATATATATATATCCCCCTGTATATATACACAGGATGATAGCAGTGTTTCTGTAAAGTGTATATATATATATCCCCCCCTGTATATATACACAGGATGATAGCAGTGTTCCTGTACAGTGTATATATATATATATCCCCCCTGTATATATACACAGGATGATAGCAGTGTTCCTGTACAGTGTATATATATATATCCCCTGTATATATACACAGGATGATAGCAGTGTTCCTGTACAGTGTATATATATATCCCCCCCTGTATATATACACAGGATGATAGCAGTGTTCCTGTACAGTGTATATATATATCCCCCCTGTATATATACACAGGATGATAGCAGTGTTCCTGTACAGTGTATATATATATATCCCCCTGTATATATACACAGGATGATAGCAGTGTTCCTGTACAGTGTATATATATATCCCCCCCTGTATATATACACAGGATGATAGCAGTGTTCCTGTACAGTGTATATATATATCCCCCCTGTATATATACACAGGATGATAGCAGTGTTCCTGTACAGTGTATATATATATATCCCCCTGTATATATACACAGGATGATAGCAGTGTTCCTGTACAGTGTATATATATATATATCCCCCCCCTGTATATATACACAGGATGATAGCAGTGTTCCTGTACAGTGTATATATATATATCCCCCTGTATATATACACAGGATGATAGCAGTGTTCCTGTACAGTGTATATATATATATATATCCCCCTGTATATATACACAGGATGATAGCAGTGTTCCTGTACAGTATATATATATATATCCCCCCTGTATATATACACAGGATGATAGCAGTGTTCCTGTACAGTATATATATATATATCCCCCCTGTATATATACACAGGATGATAGCAGTGTTCCTGTACAGTGTGTATATATATATCCCCCTGTATATATACACAGGATGATAGCAGTGTTCCTGTACAGTGTATATATATATATCCCCCTGTATATATACACAGGATGATAGCAGTGTTCCTGTACAGTGTATATATATATCCCCCCCTGTATATATACACAGGATGATAGCAGTGTTCCTGTACAGTGTATATATATATATCCCCCCCTGTATATATACACAGGATGATAGCAGTGTTCCTGTACAGTGTATATATATATATCCCCCCCCTGTATATATACACAGGATGATAGCAGTGTTCCTGTACAGTGTATATATATATCCCCCCTGTATATATACACAGGATGATAGCAGTGTTCCTGTACAGTGTATATATATATATCCCCCCCTGTATATATACACAGGATGATAGCAGTGTTCCTGTACAGTGTATATATATATATCCCCCTGTATATATACACAGGATGATAGCAGTGTTCCTGTACAGTGTATATATATATCCCCCCTGTATATATACACAGGATGATAGCAGTGTTCCTGTACAGTGTATATATATATATCCTCCCTGTATATATACACAGGATGATAGCAGTGTTCCTGTACAGTGTATATATATATATCCCCCTGTATATATACACAGGATGATAGCAGTGTTCCTGTACAGTGTATATATATATCCCCCCTGTATATATACACAGGATGATAGCAGTGTTCCTGTACAGTGTATATATATATATATATCCCCCCCTGTATATATACACAGGATGATAGCAGTGTTCCTGTACAGTGTATATATATATATCCCCCCCCCCTGTATATATACACAGGATGATAGCAGTGTTCCTGTACAGTGTATATATATATATCCCCCCTGTATATATACACAGGATGATAGCAGTGTTCCTGTACAGTGTATATATATATATCCCCTCTGTATATATACACAGGATGATAGCAGTGTTCCTGTACAGTGTATATATATATATCCCCCCTGTATATATACACAGGATGATAGCAGTGTTCCTGTACAGTGTATATATATATATCCCCCCTGTATATATACACAGGATGATAGCAGTGTTCCTGTACAGTGTATATATATATCCCCCCTGTATATATACACAGGATGATAGCAGTGTTCCTGTACAGTGTATATATATATATATATCCCCCCTGTATATATACACAGGATGATAGCAGTGTTCCTGTACAGTGTATATATATATATATCCCCCCTGTATATATACACAGGATGATAGCAGTGTTCCTGTACAGTGTATATATATATATATCCCCCCCTGTATATATACACAGGATGATAGCAGTGTTCCTGTACAGTGTATATATATATATATCCCCCCTGTATATATACACAGGATGATAGCAGTGTTCCTGTACAGTGTATATATATATCCCCCTGTATATATACACAGGATGATAGCAGTGTTCCTGTACAGTGTATATATATATCCCCCCTGTATATATACACAGGATGATAGCAGTGTTCCTGTACAGTGTATATATATATATATCCCCCCCTGTATATATACACAGGATGATAGCAATGTTCCTGTACAGTGTATATATATATATATCCCCCCCTGTATATATACACAGGATGATAGCAGTGTTCCTGTACAGTGTATATATATATCCCCCCTGTATATATACACAGGATGATAGCAGTGTTCCTGTACAGTGTATATATATATATATCCCCCCTGTATATATACACAGGATGATAGCAGTGTTCCTGTACAGTGTATATATATATATCCCCCTGTATATATACACAGAATGATAGCAGTGTTCCTGTACAGTGTATATATATATATCCCCCCTGTATATATACACAGGATGATAGCAGTGTTCCTGTACAGTGTATATATATATATCCCCCCTGTATATATACACAGGATGATAGCAGTGTTCCTGTACAGTGTATATATATATATCCCCCCTGTATATATACACAGGATGATAGCAGTGTTCCTGTACAGTGTATATATATATATATCCCCCCTGTATATATACACAGGATGATAGCAGTGTTCCTGTACAGTGTATATATATATCCCCCCCTGTATATATACACAGGATGATAGCAGTGTTCCTGTACAGTATATATATATATATATCCCCCCTGTATATATACACAGGATGATAGCAGTGTTCCTGTACAGTTTATATATATATCCCCCCTGTATATATACACAGGATGATAGCAGTGTTCCTGTACAGTTTATATATATATATCCCCCCCCTGTATATATACACAGGATGATAGCAGTGTTCCTGTACAGTGTATATATATATATCCCCCCCTGTATATATACACAGGATGATAGCAGTGTTCCTGTACAGTGTATATATATATATCCCCCCCTGTATATATACACAGGATGATAGCAGTGTTCCTGTACAGTGTATATATATATATATCCCCCCTGTATATATACACAGGATGATAGCAGTGTTCCTGTACAGTGTATATATATATCCCCCTCTGTATATATACACAGGATGATAGCAGTGTTCCTGTACAGTGTATATATATATCCCCCTCTGTATATATACACAGGATGATAGCAGTGTTCCTGTACAGTGTATATATATATCCCCCCTGTATATATACACAGGATGATAGCAGTGTTCCTGTACAGTGTATATATATATATCCCCCCTGTATATATACACAGGATGATAGCAGTGTTCCTGTACAGTGTATATATATATCCCCCTCTGTATATATACACAGGATGATATCAGTGTTCCTGTACAGTGTATATATATATATCCCCCCCTGTATATATACACAGGATGATAGCAGTGTTCCTGTACAGTGTATATATATATATCCCCCCCTGTATATATACACAGGATGATAGCAGTGTTCCTGTACAGTGTATATATATATATATCCCCCCTGTATATATACACAGGATGATAGCAGTGTTCCTGTACAGTGTATATATATATATATCCCCCCTGTATATATACACAGGATGATAGCAGTGTTCCTGTACAGTGTATATATATATATCCCCCCTGTATATATACACAGGATGATAGCAGTGTTCCTGTACAGTGTATATATATATCCCCCTCTGTATATATACACAGGATGATATCAGTGTTCCTGTACAGTGTATATATATATATCCCCCCCTGTATATATACACAGGATGATAGCAGTGTTCCTGTACAGTGTATATATATATATCCCCCCCTGTATATATACACAGGATGATAGCAGTGTTCCTGTACAGTGTATATATATATATATCCCCCCCTGTATATATACACAGGATGATAGCAGTGTTCCTGTACAGTGTATATATATATATATCCCCCCTGTATATATACACAGGATGATAGCAGTGTTCCTGTACAGTGTATATATATATATATCCCCCTGTATATATACACAGGATGATAGCAGTGTTCCTGTACAGTGTATATATATATATATCCCCCTGTATATATACACAGGATGATAGCAGTGTTCCTGTACAGTGTATATATATATATCCCCCCCTGTATATATACACAGGATGATAGCAGTGTTCCTGTACAGTGTATATATATATATCCCCCTCTGTATATATACACAGGATGATAGCAGTGTTCCTGTACAGTGTATATATATATATCCCCCCTGTATATATACACAGGATGATAGCAGTGTTCCTGTACAGTGTATATATATATATCCCCCCTGTATATATACACAGGATGATAGCAGTGTTCCTGTACAGTGTATATATATATATATATATATATCTCCCCCTGTATATATACACAGGATGATAGCAGTGTTCCTGTACAGTGTATATATATATATATCCCCCCCCTGTATATATACACAGGATGATAGCAGTGTTCCTGTACAGTGTATATATATATATCCCCCCTGTATATATACACACAATGATAGCAGTGTTCCTGTACAGTGTATATATATATATATCTCCCCCTGTATATATACACAGGATGATAGCAGTGTTCCTGTACAGTGTATATATATATATCCCCCCTGTATATATACACAGGATGATAGCAGTGTTCCTGTACAGTGTATATATATATATCCCCCCTGTATATATACACACAATGATAGCAGTGTTCCTGTACAGTGTATATATATATATATATATATATATATATATATATATATATATCCCTCCTGTATATATACACAGGATGATAGCAGTGTTCCTGTACAGTGTATATATATATATATATATATATATATATATATATATATATATATATCCCCCCTGTATATATACACAGGATGATAGCAGTGTTCCTGTACAGTGTATATCTATATATATATATCCCCCCTGTATATATACACAGGATGATAGCAGTGTTCCTGTACAGTGTGTATATATATATGTCCCCCCTGTATATATACACAGGATGATAGCAGTGTTCCTGTACAGTGTATATATATATATCCCCCCTGTATATATACACAGGATGATAGCAGTGTTCCTGTACAGTGTATATATATATATCCCCCCTGTATATATACACAGGATGATAGCAGTGTTCCTGTACAGTGTATATATATATATATCCCCCCTGTATATATACACAGGATGATAGCAGTGTTCCTGTACAGTATATATATATATATATCCCCCCTGTATATATACACAGGATGATAGCAGTGTTCCTGTACAGTGTATATATATATATCCCCCCTGTATATATACACAGGATGATAGCAGTGTTCCTGTACAGTGTATATATATATATATATATATATATATATATATATATATCCCCCCCTGTATATATACACAGGATGATAGCAGTGTCCCTGTACAGTGTATATATATATATCCCCCCCTGTATATATACACAGGATGATAGCAGTGTTCCTGTACAGTGTATATATATATATCCCCCCCTGTATATATACACAGGATGATAGCAGTGTTCCTGTACAGTGTATATATATATATATATCCCCCCTGTATATATACACAGGATGATAGCAGTGTTCCTGTACAGTGTATATATATATATCCCCCCTGTATATATACACAGGATGATAGCAGTGTTCCTGTGCAGTGTATATATATATATCCCCCTGTATATATACACAGGATGATAGCAGTGTTCCTGTACAGTGTATATATATATATATATATATATATATATATATATATATATATCCCCCTGTATATATACACAGGATGATAGCAGTGTTCCTGTACAGTATATATATATATATATATATACCCCCTGTATATATACACAGGATGATAGCAGTGTTCCTGTACAGTGTATATATATATATATATATATATATATATCCCCCCCTGTATATATACACAGGATGATAGCAGTGTTCCTGTACAGTGTATATATATATATATATATCCCCCCTGTATATATACACAGGATGATAGCAGTGTTCCTGTACAGTGTATATATATATATCCCCCCTCTATATATACACAGGATGATAGCAGTGTTCCTGTACAGTGTATATATATATATATCCCCCCCTGTATGTATACACAGGATGATAGCAGTGTTCCTGTACAGTATATATATATATATATCCCCCCCCCTGTATATATACACAGGATGATAGCAGTGTTCCTGTACAGTGTATATATATATATATATCCCCCCCTGTATGTATACACAGGATGATAGCAGTGTTCCTGTACAGTATATATATATATCCCCCCTGTATATATACACAGGATGATAGCAGTGTTCCTGTACAGTGTATATATATATATATCCCCCCTGTATATTTACACAGGATGATAGCAGTGTTCCTGTACAGTGTATATATATATATCCCCCCCCCTGTATATATACACAGGATGATAGCAGTGTTCCTATACAGTATATATATATATATATATATATCCCCCCTGTATATATACACAGGATGATAGCAGTGTTCCTGTACAGTGTATATATATATATCCCCCCCCTGTATATATACACAGGATGATAGCAGTGTTCCTATACAGTATATATATATATATATATATATATCCCCCCTGTATATATACACAGGATGATAGCAGTGTTCCTGTACAGTGTATATATATATATATATCCCCCCCTGTATGTATACACAGGATGATAGCAGTGTTCCTATACAGTATATATATATATATCCCCCCTGTATATATACACAGGATGATAGCAGTGTTCCTGTACAGTGTATATATATATATATATATCCCCCCCTGTATGTATACACAGGATGATAGCAATGTTCCTATACAGTATATATATATTTATATCCCCCCTGTATATATACACAGGATGATAGCAGTGTTCCTGTACAGTGTATATATATATATCCCCCCTGTATATATACACAGGATGATAGCAGTGTTCCTGTACAGTGTATATATATATATATATATATCCCCCTGTATATATACGCAGGATGATAGCAGTGTTCCTGTACAGTATATATATATATATATATCCCCCCTGTATATATACACAGGATGATAGCAGTGTTCCTGTACAGTGTATATATATATATCCCCCCTGTATATATACACAGGATGATAGCAGTGTTCCTGTACAGTGTATATATATATCCCCCCCCTGTATATATACACAGGATGATAGCAGTGTTCCTGTACAGTGTATATATATATATATCCCCCTGTATATATACACAGGATGATAGCAGTGTTCCTGTACAGTATATATATATCCCCCCCCTGTATATATACACAGGATGATAGCAGTGTTCCTATACAGTGTATATATATATATATATATATCCCTGTATATATACACAGGATGATAGCAGTGTTCCTGTACAGTGTATATATATATCCCCCCCCTGTATATATACACAGGATGATAGCAGTGTTCCTGTACAGTGTATATATATATATATCCCCCCTGTATATATACACAGGATGATGGCAGTGTTCCTGTACAGTGTATATATATATATATCCCCCTGTATATATACACAGGATGATAGCAGTGTTCCTGTACAGTATATATATATATATCCCCCTGTATATATACACAGGATGATAGCAGTGTTCCTGTACAGTGTATATATATATATCCCCCTGTATATATACACAGGATGATAGTGTTCCTGTACAGTGTATATATATATATATCCCCCCCTGTATATATACACAGGATGATAGCAGTGTTCCTGTACAGTGTATATATATATATCCCCCACCTGTATATATACACAGGATGATAGCAGTGTTCCTGTACAGTGTATATATATATATATATCCCCCTGTATATATACACAGGATGATAGCAGTGTTCCTGTACAGTATATATATATATATATATATATATATATATATATCCCCCTGTATATATACACAGGATGATAGCAGTGTTCCTGTACAGTGTATATATATATATATATATATATATATATATCCCCCCTGTATATATACACAGGATGATAGCAGTGTTCCTGTACAGTGTATATATATATATATCCCCCCCTGTATGTATACACAGGATGATAGCAGTGTTCCTGTACAGTATATATATATATATATATATATATATATCCCCCCTGTATATATACACAGGATGATAGCAGTGTTCCTGTACAGTGTATATATATATATATATATATCCCCCCTGTATATATACACAGGATGATAGCAGTGTTCCTGTACAGTGTATATATATATATATATCCCCCCTGTATATATACACAGGATGATAGCAGTGTTCCTGTACAGTGTATATATATATATATATATATCCCCCCTGTATATATACACAGGATGATAGCAGTGTTCCTGTACAGTGTATATATATATATCCCCCCTCTATATATACACAGGATGATAGCAGTGTTCCTGTACAGTGTATATATATATATATCCCCCCTGTATGTATACACAGGATGATAGCAGTGTTCCTGTACAGTATATATATATATATATATATATATATCCCCCCTGTATATATACACAGGATGATAGCAGTGTTCCTGTACAGTGTATATATATATATATATATCCCCCCTGTATATATACACAGGATGATAGCAGTGTTCCTGTACAGTGTATATATATATATATCCCCCCTGTATATATACACAGGATGATAGCAGTGTTCCTGTACAGTATATATATATATATATATATCCCCCCCCCTGTATATATACACAGGATGATAGCAGTGTTCCTGTACAGTGTATATATATATATATATATCCCCCCCTGTATGTATACACAGGATGATAGCAGTGTTCCTGTACAGTATATATATATATATATATATCCCCCCTGTATATATACACAGGATGATAGCAGTGTTCCTGTACAGTGTATATATATATATATATCCCCCTGTATATATACACAGGATGATAGCAGTGTTCCTGTACAGTGTATATATATATCCCCCCCTGTATATATACACAGGATGATAGCAGTGTTCCTGTACAGTGTATATATATATATATCCCCCCTGTATATATACACAGGATGATAGCAGTGTTCATGTACAGTGTATATATATATATATCCCCCCTGTATATATACACAGGATGATAGCAGTGTTCCTGTACAGTGTATATATATATATCCCCCCTGTATATATACACAGGATGATAGCAGTGTTCCTATACAGTATATATATATATCCCCCCTGTATATATACACAGGATGATAGCAGTGTTCCTGTACAGTGTATATATATATCGCCCCCCTGTATATATACACAGGATGATAGCAGTGTTCATGTACAGTGTATATATATATATATCCCCCCTGTATATATACACAGGATGATAGCAGTGTTCCTGTACAGTGTATATATATATATATATCCCCCCCCTGTATATATACACAGGATGATAGCAGTGTTCCTGTACAGTGTATATATATATATCCCCCCTGTATATATACACAGGATGATAGCAGTGTTCCTGTACAGTGTATATATATATATCCACCCCTGTATATATACACAGGATGATAGCAGTGTTCCTGTACAGTGTATATATATATATCCCCCCTGTATATATACACAGGATGATAGCAGTGTTCCTGTACAGTGTATATATATATATCCCCCCTGTATATATACACAGGATGATAGCAGTGTTCCTGTACAGTGTATATATATATATCCCCCTGTATATATACACAGGATGATAGCAGTGTTCCTGTACAGTGTATATATATATATCCACCCCTGTATATATACACAGGATGATAGCAGTGTTCCTGTACAGTGTATATATATATATATCCCCCCTGTATATATACACAGGATGATAGCAGTGTTCCTGTACAGTATATATATATATCTCCCCTGTATATATACACAGGATGATAGCAGTGTTCCTGTACAGTGTATATATATTATATCCCCCCCTGTATATATACACAGGATGATAGCAGTGTTCCTGTACAGTGTATATATATATATCCCCCCCTGTATATATACACAGGATGATAGCAGTGTTCCTGTACAGTGTATATATATATATCCCCCCTGTATATATACACAGGATGATAGCAGTGTTCCTGTACAGTGTATATATATATATATATCCCCCCTGTATATATACACAGGATGATAGCAGTGTTCCTGTACAGTGTATATATATATATCCCCCTGTATATATACACAGGATGATAGCAGTGTTCCTGTACAGTGTATATATATATATATATCCCCCCTGTATATATACACAGGATGATAGCAGTGTTCCTGTACAGTGTATATATATATATATATCCCCCTGTATATATACACAGGATGATAGCAGTATTCCTGTACAGTGTATATATATATATCCCCCCCTGTATATATACACAGGATGATAGCAGTGTTCCTGTACAGTGTATATATATATATATATATCCCCCTGTATATATACACAGGATGATAGCAGTATTCCTGTACAGTGTATATATATATATCCCCCCTGTATATATACACAGGATGATAGCAGTGTTCCTGTACAGTGTATATATATATATATCCCCCCTGTATATATACACAGGATGATAGCAGTGTTCCTGTACAGTGTATATATATATATATCCCCCCCCCTGTATATATACACAGGATGATATCAGTGTTCCTGTACAGTGTATATATATATATATATCCACGCCTGTATATATACACAGGATGATAGCAGTGTTCCTGTACAGTGTATATATATATTATCCCCCCCCTGTATATATACACAGGATGATAGCAGTGTTCCTGTACAGTGTATATATATATATCCCCCCCTGTATATATGCACAGGATGATAGCAGTGTTCCTGTACAGTGTATATATATATATCCCCCCCCTGTATATATACACAGGATGATAGCAGTGTTCCTGTACAGTGTATATATATATATCCCCCCCTGTATATATACACAGGATGATAGCAGTGTTCCTGTATAGTGTATATATATATATCCCCCCCTGTATATATACACAGGATGATAGCAGTGTTCCTGTACAGTGTATATATATATATATCCCCCCTGTATATATACACAGGATGATAGCAGTGTTCCTGTACAGTGTATATATATATATCCCCCCCCTGTATATATACACAGGATGATAGCAGTGTTCCTGTACAGTGTATATATATATATATCCCCCCTGTATATATACACAGGATGATAGCAGTGTTCCTGTACAGTGTATATATATATATATATCCCCCCTGTATATATACACAGGATGATAGCAGTGTTCCTGTACAGTGTATATATATATATCTCCCCCTGTATATATACACAGGATGATAGCAGTGTTCCTGTACAGTGTATATATATATATATCCCCCTGTATATATACACAGGATGATAGCAGTGTTCCTGTACAGTGTATATATATATATCCCCCCTGTATATATACACAGGATGATAGCAGTGTTCCTGTACAGTGTATATATATATATCCCCCCCTGTATATATACACAGGATGATAGCAGTGTTCCTGTACAGTGTATATATATATATATCCCCCCTGTATATATACACAGGATGATAGCCGTGTTCCTGTACAGTGTATATATATATATCCCCCTGTATATATACACAGGATGATAGCAGTGTTCCTGTACAGTGTATATATATATATATCCCCCCCCCTGTATATATACACAGGATGATAGCAGTGTTCCTGTACAGTGTATATATATATATATATCCCCCTGTATATATACACAGGATGATAGCAGTGTTCCTGTACAGTATATATATATATATATACCCCCTGTATATATACACAGGATGATAGCAGTGTTCCTGTACAGTGTATATATATATATATATCCCCCCTGTATATATACACAGGATGATAGCAGTGTTCCTGTACAGTGTATATATATATATATATATCCCCCTGTATATATACGCAGGATGATAGCAGTGTTCCTGTACAGTATATATATATATATATATATCCCCCCTGTATATATACACAGGATGATAGCAGTGTTCCTGTACAGTGTATATATATATATCCCCCCTGTATATATACACAGGATGATAGCAGTGTTCCTGTACAGTGTATATATATATCCCCCCCTGTATATATACACAGGATGATAGCAGTGTTCCTGTACAGTGTATATATATATATATCCCCCTGTATATATACACAGGATGATAGCAGTGTTCCTGTACAGTATATATATATCCCCCCCCCTGTATATATACACAGGATGATAGCAGTGTTCCTATACAGTGTATATATATATATATATATATATATATCCCTGTATATATACACAGGATGATAGCAGTGTTCCTGTACAGTGTATATATATATATATATATATATATCCCTGTATATATACACAGGATGATAGCAGTGTTCGTGTACAGTGTATATATATATATATATATATATCCTGTATATATACACAGGATGATAGCAGTGTTCCTGTACAGTGTATATATATATCCCCCCCCTGTATATATACACAGATGATAGCAGTGTTCCTGTACAGTGTATAGTGTTCCTGTACAGTGTATATATATATATATCCCCCCTGTATATATACACAGGATGATAGCAGTGTTCCTGTACAGTGTGTATATATATATCCCCCCTGTATATATACACAGGATGATGGCAGTGTTCCTGTACAGTGTATATATATATATATCCCCCTGTATATATACACAGGATGATGGCAGTGTTCCTGTACAGTGTATATATATATATCCCCCCCTGTATATATACACAGGATGATAGCAGTGTTCCTGTACAGTGTGTATATATATATCCCCCCTGTATATATACACAGGATGATGGCAGTGTTCCTGTACAGTGTATATATATATATATCCCCCTGTATATATACACAGGATGATAGCAGTGTTCCTGTACAGTATATATATATATATCCCCCTGTATATATACACAGGATGATAGCAGTGTTCCTGTACAGTGTATATATATATATATCCCCCCTGTATATATACACAGGATGATAGCAGTGTTCCTGTACAGTGTATATATATATATCCCCCTGTATATATACACAGGATGATAGCAGTGTTCCTGTACAGTGTATATATATATATATCCCCCCCTGTATATATACACAGGATGATAGCAGTGTTCCTGTACAGTGTATATATATATATCCCCCACCTGTATATATACACAGGATGATAGCAGTGTTCCTGTACAGTGTATATATATATATATATATCCCCCTGTATATATACACAGGATGATAGCAGTGTTCCTGTACAGTATATATATATATATATAATATATATAATATAATATCCCCCTGTATATATACACAGGATGATAGCAGTGTTCCTGTACAGTGTATATATATATATATATATATATATATATCCCCCCCTGTATATATACACAGGATGATAGCAGTGTTCCTGTACAGTGTATATATATATATATATCCCCCCTGTATATATACACAGGATGATAGCAGTGTTCCTGTACAGTGTATATATATATATCCCCCCTCTATATATACACAGGATGATAGCAGTGTTCCTGTACAGTGTATATATATATATATCCCCCCCTGTATGTATACACAGGATGATAGCAGTGTTCCTGTACAGTATATATATATATATATATATATATATATCCCCCTGTATATATACACAGGATGATAGCAGTGTTCCTGTACAGTGTATATATATATATATATATCCCCCCTGTATATATACACAGGATGATAGCAGTGTTCCTGTACAGTGTATATATATATATATATCCCCCTGTATATATACACAGGATGATAGCAGTGTTCCTGTACAGTGTATATATATATCCCCCCCGTATATATACACAGGATGATAGCAGTGTTCCTGTACAGTGTATATATATATATATCCCCCCTGTATATATACACAGGATGATAGCAGTGTTCATGTACAGTGTATATATATATATATATATCCCCCTGTATATATACACAGGATGATAGCAGTGTTCCTGTACAGTATATATATATCCCCCCCCCTGTATATATACACAGGATGATAGCAGTGTTCCTATACAGTGTATATATATATATATATATCGCCCCCCTGTATATATACACAGGATGATAGCAGTGTTCCTGTACAGTGTATATATATATATATCCCCCCTGTATATATACACAGGATGATAGCAGTGTTCATGTACAGTGTATATATATATATATCCCCCCTGTATATATACACAGGATGATAGCAGTGTTCCTGTACAGTGTATATATATATATATATATCCCCCCCCTGTATATATACACAGGATGATAGCAGTGTTCCTGTACAGTGTATATATATATATCCCCCCCTGTATATATACACAGGATGATAGCAGTGTTCCTGTACAGTGTATATATATATATATCCCCCCCTGTATATATACACAGGATGATAGCAGTGTTCCTGTACAGTGTATATATATATATCCCCCCTGTATATATACACAGGATGATAGCAGTGTTCCTGTACAGTGTATATATATATCCCCCCCTGTATATATACACAGGATGATAGCAGTGTTCCTGTACAGTGTATATATATATATCCCCCTGTATATATACACAGGATGATAGCAGTGTTCCTGTACAGTGTATATATATATATATCCCCCCTGTATATATACACAGGATGATAGCAGTGTTCCTGTACAGTGTATATATATATATATCCCCCCTGTATATATACACAGGATGATAGCAGTGTTCCTGTACAGTGTATATATATATATATCCCCCCCTGTATATATACACAGGATGATAGCAGTGTTCCTGTACAGTGTATATATATATCCCCCCCCCCTGTATATATACACAGGATGATAGCAGTGTTCCTGTACAGTGTATATATATATATCCCCCCCCCTGTATATATACACAGGATGATATCAGTGTTCCTGTACAGTGTATATATATATAATATATCCCCGCCTGTATATATACACAGGATGATAGCAGTGTTCCTGTACAGTGTATATATATATATATCCCCCCCCCTGTATATATACACAGGATGATAGCAGTGTTCCTGTACAGTGTATATATATATATCCCCCCCTGTATATATACACAGGATGATAGCAGTGTTCCTGTACAGTGTATATATATATATATAATCCCCCCCTGCTATATATACACAGGATGATAGCAGTGTTCCTGTACAGTGTATATATATATATCCCCCCCTGTATATATACACAGGATGATAGCAGTGTTCCTGTATAGTGTATATATATATATCCCCCCTGTATATATACACAGGATGATAGCAGTGTTCCTGTACAGTGTATATATATATATCCCCCCTGTATATATACACAGGATGATAGCAGTGTTCCTGTACAGTGTATATATTTATATATCCCCGCCTGTATATATACACAGGATGATAGCAGTGTTCCTGTACAGTATATATATATATCCCCCCTGTATATATACACAGGATGATAGCAGTGTTCCTGTACAGTGTATATATATATATCTCCCCTGTATATATACACAGGATGATAGCAGTATTCCTGTACAGTGTATATATATATATATCCCCCCTGTATATATACACAGGATGATAGCAGTGTACCTGTACAGTGTATATATATATATCCCCCCTGTATATATACACAGGATGATAGCAGTGTTCCTGTACAGTGTATATATATATATCCCCCCTGTATATATACACAGGATGATAGCAGTGTTCCTGTACAGTGTATATATATATATATCCCCCCCCCTGTATATATACACAGGATGATATCAGTGTTCCTGTACAGTGTATATATATATATATCCCCGCCTGTATATATACACAGGATGATAACAGTGTTCCTGTACAGTATATATATATCCCCCCCTGTATATATACACAGGATGATAGCAGTGTTCCTGTACAGTGTATATATATATATATCCCCCCTGTATATATACACAGGATGATAGCAGTGTTCCTGTACAGTATATATATATATATATATATATATTTCCCCCTGTATATATACACAGGATGATAGCAGTGTTCCTGTACAGTGTATATATATATATATCCCCCCTGTATATATACACAGGATGATAGCAGTGTTCCTGTACAGTGTATATATATATATCCCCCCTGTATATATACACAGGATGATAGCAGTGTTCCTGTACAGTGTATATATATATATCCCCCTGTATATATACACAGGATGATAGCAGTGTTCCTGTACAGTGTATATATATATATCCCCCCCTGTATATATACACAGGATGATAGCAGTGTTCCTGTACAGTGTATATATATATATCCCCCCTGTATATATACACAGGATGATAGCAGTGTTCCTGTACAGTGTATATATATATATCCCCCCTGTATATATACACAGGATGATAGCAGTGTTCCTGTACAGTGTATATATATATATCCCCCCTGTATATATACACAGGATGATAGCAGTGTTCCTGTACAGTGTATATATATATCCCCCCTGTATATATACACAGGATGATAGCAGTGTTTCCTGTACAGTGTATATATATATATATATCCCCCCTGTATATATACACAGGATGATAGCAGTGTTCCTGTACAGTGTATATATATATCCCCCCTGTATATATACACAGGATGATAGCAGTGTTCCTGTACAGTGTATATATATATCCCCCCCTGTATATATACACAGGATGATAGCAGTGTTCCTGTACAGTGTATATATATATATATCCCCATGTATATATACACAGGATGATAGCAGTGTTCCTGTACAGTGTATATATATATCCCCCCCTGTATATATACACAGGATGATAGCAGTGTTCCTGTACAGTGTATATATAATATCCCCCCATGTATATACACAGGATGATAGCAGTGTTCCTGTACAGTGTATATATATATCCCCCCCTGTATATATACACAGGATGATAGCAGTGTTCCTGT
>NW_027362765.1:344122199-344131218 GCF_046119375.1 Phyllobates terribilis | reverse complement strand
ATATCCCCCCCTGTATATATACACAGGATGATAGCAGTGTTCCTGTACAGTGTATATATATATATCCCCCCTGTATATACACAGGATGATAGCAGTGTTCCTGTACAGTGTATATATATATATCCCCCCTGTATATATACACAGGATGATAGCAGTGTTCCTGTACAGTGTATATATATATATATCCCCCCCTGTATATATACACAGGATGATAGCAGTGTTCCTGTACAGTGTATATATATATATCCCCCCCTGTATATATACACAGGATGATAGCAGTGTTCCTCTACAGTGTATATATATATATCCCCCCCTGTATATATACACAGGATGATAGCAGTGTTCCTGTACAGTGTGTATATATATATATATATCCCCCCCTGTATATATACACAGGATGATAGCAGTGTTCCTGTACAGTGTATATATATATATATCCCCCCTGTATATATACACAGGATGATAGCAGTGTTCCTGTACAGTATATATATATATATATCCCCCCTGTATATATACACAGGATGATAGCAGTGTTCCTGTACAGTGTATATATATATATCCCCCCTGTATATATACACAGGATGATAGCAGTGTTCCTGTACAGTGTATATATATATATCCCCCCCTGTATATATACACAGGATGATAGCAGTGTTCCTCTACAGTGTATATATATATATCCCCCCCTGTATATATACACAGGATGATAGCAGTGTTCCTGTACAGTATATATATATATATATATATATATATATATATATATATATATATATATATATATCCCCCCCTGTATATATACACAGGATGATAGCAGTGTTCCTGTACAGTGTATATATATCTATCCCCCCCTGTATATATACACAGGATGATAGCAGTGTTCCTGTACAGTGTATATATATATATCCCCCCTGTATATATACACAGGATGATAGCAGTGTTCCTGTACAGTGTATATATATATATATCCCCCCCTGTATATATACACAGGATGATAGCAGTGTTCCTGTACAGTGTATATATATATCCCCCCCCTGTATATATACACAGGATGATAGCAGTGTTCCTGTACAGTGTATATATATATATCCCCCCCTGTATATATACACAGGATGATAGCAGTGTTCCTGTACAGTGTATATATATATATATATCCCCCCCTGTATATATACACAGGATGATAGCAGTGTTCCTGTACAGTGTATATATATATCCCCCCTGTATATATACACAGGATGATAGCAGTGTTCCTGTACAGTGTATATATATATATATATCCCCCCCTGTATATATACACAGGATGATAGCAGTGTTCCTGTACAGTGTATATATATATATCCCCCCCTGTATATATACACAGGATGATAGCAGTGTTCCTGTACAGTGTATATATATATATCCCCCCCTGTATATATACACAGGATGATAGCAGTGTTCCTGTACAGTGTATATATATATATCCCCCCCTGTATATATACACAGGATGATAGCAGTGTTCCTGTACAGTGTATATATATATATCCCCCTGTATATATACACAGGATGATAGCAGTGTTCCTGTACAGTGTATATATATATCCCCCCCTGTATATATACACAGGATGATAGCAGTGTTCCTGTACAGTATATATATATATATCCCCCCTGTATATATACACAGGATGATAGCAGTGTTCCTGTACAGTGTATATATATATATCCCCCCTGTATATATACACAGGATGATAGCAGTGTTCCTGTACAGTGTATATATATATATCCCCCCTGTATATATACACAGGATGATAGCAGTGTTCCTGTACAGTGTATATATATATATAGCCCCCCTGTATATATACACAGGATGATAGCAGTGTTCCTGTACAGTGTATATATATATATCCCCCCTGTATATATACACAGGATGATAGCAGTGTTCCTGTACAGTGTATATATATATATCCCCCCCTGTATATATACACAGGATGATAGCAGTGTTCCTGTACAGTGTATATATATATATCCCCCCCTGTATATATACACAGGATGATAGCAGTGTTCCTGTACAGTGTATATATATATATCCCCCTGTATATATACACAGGATGATAGCAGTGTTCCTGTACAGTGTATATATATATATATCCCCCCTGTATATATACACAGGATGATAGCAGTGTTCCTGTACAGTGTATATATATATATTCCCCCCTGTATATATACACAAGATGATAGCAGTGTTCCTGTACAGTGTATATATATATATCCCCCCTGTATATATACACAGGATGATAGCAGTGTTCCTGTACAGTGTATATATATATATATCCCCCCTGTATATATACACAGGATGATAGCAGTGTTCCTGTACAGTGTATATATATATATACCCCCCTGTATATATACACAAGATGATAGCAGTGTTCCTGTACAGTGTATATATATATATATCCCCCTGTATATATACACAGGATGATAGCAGTTTTCCTGTACAGTGTATATATATATATCCCCTCCCTGTATATATACACAGGATGATAGCAGTGTTCCTGTACAGTGTATATATATATATTCCCCCCTGTATATATACACAAGATGATAGCAGTGTTCCTGTACAGTGTATATATATATATCCCCCTGTATATATACACAGGATGATAGCAGTGTTCCTGTACAGTGTATATATATATATCCCCCTGTATATATACACAGGATGATAGCAGTGTTCCTGTACAGTGTATATATATATATCCCCCTGTATATATACACAGGATGATAGCAGTGTTCCTGTACAGTGTATATATATATATCCCCCCTGTATATATACACAGGATGATAGCAGTGTTCCTGTACAGTGTATATATATATATCCCCCCCCTGTATATATACAGAGGATGATAGCAGTGTTCCTGTACAGTGTATATATATATATATCCCCCCTGTATATATACACAGGATGATAGCAGTGTTCCTGTACAGTGTATATATATATATCCCCCCCCTGTATATATACACAGGATGATAGCAGTGTTCCTGTACAGTGTATATATATATATATCCCCCCCTGTACATATACACAGGATGATAGCAGTGTTCCTGTACAGTGTATATATATATATCCCCCTATATATATACACAGGATGATAGCAGTGTTCCTGTACAGTGTGTATATATATATATATCCCCCCCCTGTATATATACACAGGATGATAGCAGTGTTCCTGTACAGTGTATATATATATATCCCCCACCTGTATATATACACAGGATGATAGCAGTGTTCCTGTACAGTGTATATATATATATCCCCCCCTGTATATATACACAGGATGATAGCAGTGTTCCTGTACAGTGTATATATATATATCCCCCCTGTATATATACACAGGATGATAGCAGTGTTCCTGTACAGTGTATATATATATATATCCCCCTGTATATATACACAGGATGATAGCAGTGTTCCTGTACAGTGTATATATATATATCTCTCCCCCTGTATATATACACAGGATGATAGCAGTGTTCCTGTACAGTGAATATATATATATATCCCCCCCTGTATATATACACAGGATGATAGCAGTGTTCCTGTACAGTGTATATATATATATCCCCCCTGTATATATACACAGGATGATAGCAGTGTTCCTGTACAGTGTATATATATATATATATATATATCCCCTCTGTATATATACACAGGATGATAGCAGTTTTCCTGTACAGTGTATATATATATATCCCCCCCTGTATATATACACAGGATGATAGCAGTGTTCCTGTACAGTGTATATATATATATATATATATATATATATCCCCCCTGTATATATACACAGGATGATAGCAGTGTTCCTGTACAGTGTATATATATATATATATCCCCCCTGTATATATACACAGGATGATAGCAGTGTTCCTGTACAGTGTATATATATATCCCCCCCTGTATATATACACAGGATGATAGCAGTGTTCCTGTACAGTGTATATATATATATATCCCCCTGTATATATACACAGGATGATAGCAGTGTTCCTGTACAGTGTATATATATATCCCCCCTGTATATATACACAGGATGATATCAGTGTTCCTGTACAGTGTATATATATATATCCCCCTGTATATATACACAGGATGATATCAGTGTTCCTGTACAGTGTATATATATATATCCCCCTGTATATATACACAGGATGATATCAGTGTTCCTGTACAGTATATATATATATCCCCCCCCCTGTATATATACACAGGATGATAGCAGTGTTCCTGTACAGTGTATATATATATCCCCCCTGTATATATACACAGGATGATATCAGTGTTCCTGTACAGTGTATATATATATATCCCCCTGTATATATACACAGGATGATATCAGTGTTCCTGTACAGTGTATATATATATATCCCCCTGTATATATACACAGGATGATATCAGTGTTCCTGTACAGTATATATATATTTCCCCCCCCCTGTATATATACACAGGATGATAGCAGTGTTCCTGTACAGTGTATATATATATATCCCCCTGTATATATACACAGGATGATATCAGTGTTCCTGTACAGTATATATATATATCCCCCCCCCTGTATATATACACAGGATGATAGCAGTGTTCCTGTACAGTGTATATATATATATCCCCCCCTGTATATATACACAGGATGATAGCAGTGTTCCTGTACAGTGTATATATATATATATATATATCTCCCCTGTATATATACACAGGATGATAGCAGTGTTCCTGTACAGTGTATATAAATATATATCCCCCTGTATATATACACAGGATGATAGCAGTGTTCCTGTACAGTATATATATATATCCCCCCCCTGTATATATACACAGGATGATAGCAGTGTTCCTGTACAGTGTATATATATATATCCCCCTGTATATATACACAGGATGATAGCAGTGTTCCTGTACAGTGTATATATATATATATATCCCCCCTGTATATATACACAGGATGATAGCAGTGTTCCTGTACAGTATATATATATATATATATCCCCCCCCTGTATATATACACAGGATGATAGCAGTGTTCCTGTACAGTGTATATATATATATCCCCCTGTATATATACACAGGATGATAGCAGTGTTCCTGTACAGTGTGTATATATGTATATATCCCCCCTGTATATATACACAGGATGATAGCAGTGTTCCTGTACAGTATATATATATATATATATATCCCCCCCTGTATATATACACAGGATGATAGCAGTGTTCCTGTACAGTGTATATATATATATATCCCCCCTGTATATATACACAGGATTATAGCAGTGTTCCTGTACAGTGTATATATATATCCCCCCCTGTATATATACACAGGATGATAGCAGTGTTCCTGTACAGTGTATATATATATATATCCCCCTGTATATATACACAGGATGATAGCAGTGTTCCTGTACAGAGTATATATATATATATATCCCCCCTGTATATATACACAGGATGATAGCAGTGTTCCTGTACAGTGTATATATATATCCCCCCCCCTGTATATATACACAGGATGATAGCAGTGTTCCTGTACAGTGTATATATATATATCCCCCTGTATATATACACAGGATGATAGCAGTGTTCCTGTACAGTGTATATATATATCCCCCCCTGTATATATACACAGGATGATAGCAGTGTTCCTGTACAGTGTATATATATATATCCCCCCTGTATATATACACAGGATGATAGCAGTGTTCCTGTACAGTGTATATATATATCCCCCCCTGTATATATACACAGGATGATAGCAGTGTTCCTGTACAGTATATATATATATATATATATATATATATATATATATATATCCCCCCCCCTGTATATATACACAGGATGATAGCAGTGTTCCTGTACAGTGTATATATATATATATATCCCCCCCTGTATATATACACAGGATGATAGCAGTGTTCCTGTACAGTGTATATATATATCCCCCCCCTGTATATATACACAGGATGTTAGCAGTGTTCCTGTACAGTGTATATATATATCCCCCCTGTATATATACACAGGATGATAGCAGTGTTCCTGTACAGTGTATATATATATATATATATCCCCCCTGTATATATACACAGGATGATAGCAGTGTTCCTGTACAGTGTATATATATATATATATATATATATATCCCCCTGTATATATACACAGGATGATAGCAGTGTTCCTGTACAGTGTATATATATATATATATATCCCCCTGTATATATACACAGGATGATAGCAGTGTTCCTGTACAGTGTATATATATATATCCCCCCTGTATATATACACAGGATGATAGCAGTGTTCCTGTACAGTATATATATATATCCCCCCCCCTGTATATATACACAGGATGATAGCAGTGTTCCTGTACAGTGTATATATATATATATATATATCCCCCCCTGTATATATACACAGGATGATAGCAGTGTTCCTGTACAGTGTATATATATATATCCCCCTGTATATATACACAGGATGATAGCAGTGTTCCTGTACAGTGTATATATATATATCCCCCTGTATATATACACAGGATGATAGTAGTGTTCCTGTACAGTATATATATATATATCCCCCCCCCCTGTATATATACACAGGATGATAGCAGTGTTCCTGTACAGTGTATATATATATATATATATCCCCCCTGTATATATACACAGGATGATAGCAGTGTTCCTGTACAGTGTATATATATATCCCCCCCCTGTATATATACACAGGATGTTAGCAGTGTTCCTGTACAGTGTGTATATATATCCCCCCTGTATATATACACAGGATGTTAGCAGTGTTCCTGTACAGTGTATATATATATCCCCCCTGTATATATACACAGGATGATAGCAGTGCTCCTGTACAGTGTATATATATATATATATCCCCCCTGTATATATACACAGGATGATAGCAGTGTTCCTGTACAGTGTATATATATATATATATATATATATATATATATATATATATATATATATATATATATCCCCCCCTGTATATATACACAGGATGATAGCAGTGTTCCTGTACAGTGTATATATATATATCCCCCCTGTATATATACACAGGATGATAGCAGTGTTCCTGTACAGTGTATATATATATCCCCCCCCTGTATATATACACAGGATGTTAGCAGTGTTCCTGTACAGTGTATATATATATATCCCCCCTGTATATATACACAGGATGATAGCAGTGTTCCTGTACAGTGTATATATATATATCCCCCCCTGTATATATACACAGGATGATAGCAGTGTTCCTTTACAGTGTATATATATATATATATCCCCCCTGTATATATACACAGGATGATAGCAGTGTTCCTGTACAGTGTATATATATATCCCCCCCTGTATATATACACAGGATGATAGCAGTGTTCCTGTACAGTGTATATATATATATCCCCCCCTGTATATATACACAGGATGATAGCAGTGTTCCTGTACAGTGTATATATATATATATCCCCCCCTGTATATATACACAGGATGATAGCAGTGTTCCTGTAAAGTGTATATATATATATCCCCCCTGTATATATACACAGGATGATAGCAGTGTTCCTGTACAGTGTATATATATATATATCCCCCCTGTATATATATGTGGCACCCCAGGGGTCTGGTTGCCACAGTGATAGAGATGTTATGTCTGAGAGCAGGTGGGAGGTCCTTTGGTCAGGGATCCTATGCATGCCACACCTCCTGCCCAGTCCTGGGAGGGGAAGAACTTCCCCTATATAAACCTGGGGCTGAGGCAGGGTTAGTGAGTTCAGAGGGAGAGTTCAGCCAGGAGGGCTGACAGTGAGCTGTGGCTCCGGCTGGGCCCAGCTCCTGGGCCATGCCCGAAGTAGAGACAGAGAGGAGAAGCAGCTATGGGAAGAAACATCAGGAGCTCTGTGGGAGCAGTGTTACAAGGAGTCAGGGGCTGGCAGCTGCAGAGCTCGCCCTGACTGAGAAGATTTCTTACCGGACCCGGAGTCCGAGTGGTTCCTACTACCCCCATCATCCACGTCGGCTGCCCTGAGGCCATACCCCTCCCGTTGGGGGTTATACTATCACGCTGCACAATCCTACCACCGACCTCAGCGGTCTGCCCTGCAGCAGCAGCTCCTCAGCTGTACTCAACGGGTGGCGTAGTCGTCCAACATCTACCGCTAATACAGCGCCACTTAGTCTGACTCCCTGGGCACGGACCGGATCACCGCCACGAGACTACAACCCTCAACAGATCCGGCTCCGGGTAAGCTCCCGCGTGCGCAACGCAGCGCGACACAGGCCCAGGGGCGCGTCATATACACAGGATGATAGCAGTGTTCCTGTACAGTGTATATATATATATATATATATAGCCCCCCTGTATATATACACAGGATGATAGCAGTGTTCCTGTACAGTGTATATATATATATCCCCCCCTGTATATATACACAGGATGATAGCAGTGTTCCTGTACAGTATATATATATATATCCCCCCCCCTGTATATATACACAGGATGATAGCAGTGTTCCTGTACAGTGTATATATATATATCCCCCCCTGTATATATACACAGGATGATAGCAGTGTTCCTGTACAGTGTATATATATATATCCCCCCCTGTATATATACACAGGATGATAGCAGTGTTCCTGTACAGTGTATATATATATATATATCTCCCCCTGTATATATACAGAGGATGATAGCAGTGTTCCTGTACAGTGTATATATATATATATCCCCCTGTATATATACACAGGATGATAGCAGTGTTCCTGTACAGTGTATATATATATATATCCCCCCTGTATATATACACAGGATGATAGCAGTGTTCCTGTACAGTGTATATATATATATATCCCCCCTGTATATATACACAGGATGATAGCAGTGTTCCTGTACAGTGTATATATATATATCCCCCCTGTATATATACACAGGATGATAGCAGTGTTCCTGTACAGTGTATATATATATCCCCCCTGTATATATACACAGGATG